>NC_053497.1:2634449-2736297 GCF_905171775.1 Rana temporaria
AGAAAAAAACCCTGTGATGTCATCAGACCAGCCAGAAAAAAAAATTGGAAAAAGATATATAGATATATATATATGACACACATTAAATCAGAAGAAAAAAAGTTGCAGTACACGTTACCAACAATTTGAAACTACACTATAGTGACATCTAGTGGTCACAATAGAAAAACTACACTATAAACAGGCAGCATAGCCAGACACCACCCCCCCCCCCCCCCCCCTTTGTAAAAAAAAAAAAATATCCAGCGACATCTAGTGGTTACAACAATGAGAAACAACACTAAAAACAGTCAGCATTGCCTCTCTTTGGAAATGTTGCTTCTCTAGTGACATCTGGTGTTCCAATACAGAACTACATTATACAGGCAGCATCTCTTCCTCTGGACATTTTACTTCTTTAGTGACATCTAGTGGTCACATTAGGAAACTACACTATAAACAAGGGGCATTACACCCCCTATGGGAATTTATGCTTCTCTAGTGACATCTAGTGCTCCAATACAGAACTACATTATACAGGCAGCATCTCTTCCTGTTGACATTGTACTCTCTCCAGCGACATCTAGTGGTCACATTAGAAAACGACACGATAAACAGGCGGCATTGCACCCTATGGAAATTTTGCTTATCTATTGACATCTAGTGGTTACAATATGAAACTACACTATAAACAGGCAGCATAGCCCTAATAAAAAGCTATGCTGCCCCCCCCCCCCATGGGAATTTTGTTGCTCTAGTAACATCTAGTGGTCACAATACGAAACTACACTATAAGCAGGGGGCATTACACCCCCTATGGGAATTTATGCTTCTCTAGTGACATCTAGTGTTCCAATACAGAACTACATTACACAGGCAGCATTTCTTCCTCTGGACATTTTACTTCTCCAGCGACATCTAGTGGTTACAATGAGAAACTACACTATAAACAGGCAGCATTGCACCCTTTGGAAATTTTGCTTCTCTAGTGACATCTAGTGATTACAATATAAAACTACGCCAAATTCAGGCAGCATTGCCCCCCCCCCCCCCCCCCCCAGTGGTGCAAAGCAAAAACCTCTAACCACTAAACCTTGGTGCTAAATGCAACTATAACATGCAATTCGACCTCTTGCAGTTGTAGCGCCCCCTTGTTTTCAGTATGGGCACTACACTAAAGTTAATGGGGAATGGGAGAGTTACTTTGCTCCCATTCATAATTTGTTTACATTTTGGGACTTCTGTCATTCCAGAAATGTCCACTGGGTCAGTCGGTGGTCCAGGGATGCAATACCATCCCTGGTCAGCAGTTGGCGCCAGAGGGGTTCTGGCAGAGTAAGTTTCTCCAGCAGCCAATCAGAGGACCTTTTTTTCCTCGCGGGGCGTGCTGGAGAGGAGTATATCTGCGACAGGTGTCATGTGTTCTAAAATCTTCGCGGGGTCCCCGTTCCAGGTGCGGCATCCACCTTCAGGGTGCGCGCATCCATGGACCCCGCCGGCGTGGCCCACCTGGCCGAAACTGCAGGCTACACAAACCCTCCTCCGGAGGTACAAGGGGACCCCAGTGACTTGCTGGGTTCCCGATTCCACTGAGAGGATCCCAGGCTGGGTGCCGTGCGATTGGGGAGTCGGTTTGAGGGGGACCCGGAGGCAGGTCATCCAACAGAACCTGAACAAACCAATTGGGGATCCGGTGACCGGAGTACTGACAGGTATGTTTGCTGCCCTCTGGTGACCAATGCAGAAATCTACTGGGAGGATTCGCTCCGTTTATCTACCTAGCTCAGTTATTGTAATTGGCCTGTGGCAGAGGCCCTAGAGCCGGGTCTGTGAGAGGGGCCCGTTCCTCCCAGAAATCCTAAGTGACATCTCGGCTGCCAGGCTTATGAAAAGGGGTCTGTCCGGGGGCACTTTACCCACTCAGTTGGAGTGGCGACGAGTTACAAATTGGTACTATACAGAGCAGTACTGACTGCGCTATCTAATATCCAGGCCTGATACTGCAAGGTTCTCTCCTCTCTCTCTTCATCAACGTTATCCTTCCCAATTTATGTTGATGTGGGCCTGGAGAATAAGGCATTGAAAAACCCCTTTGTTCACTGTCTGGACCTTCGCTCACTATTTGTCTCTACAACTGCACCCCTGGGCCATATCAAGGTAACGCAATATGCCGATCCCAAAAACAAACCAGCGGCTCCTGCGGGGGTAGCGCTACACAGTCTTCTGCAGTAGAGCTCAAACTGGAAGAGGAAGGTGTGCTGCATGGTAATGTGCTGACCAAGAACATGGTGATAAGAGAAGAGTAGAGAGCTGACCTCATAGGTTTGCTGATGATTCTTCACTGTCCAGTGAGCAGGCTGGGAGAGGGAGGAGTTATGCAAATGTTAAATGTTGGGGGACAGGACGATGATGTCAGCAAGAGCAAATTGGCCACACCCATTGTTTGCTGCGGCACGCTATGCGCACCGCATTACTACCGTCCTTGGGCAGGGATGGACTGGCCATAGGGACTACAGGGAGTTTCCCGGTGGGCCGATGGCTCAGTGGGCCGTTTTTTTAAAAGAGAGATGCTGCTTGGAGGACTTTTTTTATTGCCCTGGCAGCGCCCCAGTGTGAAAGCACTCAGGCTTTTACACTGGGACTGCAGCGGAATCGTTTTCCAGTTGCTTTACAGGCGCCATTTTTAGCCAAAAAGCGCCTAAAAACGCCTCACCCCCTCTCTTTTACACTCACTCTCTTTTTCTTACACTCACCCCCCTCTCTCACCCCCTTTCCCTCAACCCTCCCTCTCTCTCACCCTCTCATGATATACAATAATGGATGTGGGGGCATTTTATTGAATTAAAGTGGGCCGGTCTGGATGAAGTCCAGGGCCAAATTTTTGTCCCAGTCCAGCCCTGTCCTTGGGGCACCCAAAGGCAGGGCCGGACTTACCATTGGGCTTGACTGGGCTCAAGGCCATGGGCCCCTAGATCAATCGTGGCAAACCCGTTTGCGGCAATATCGGCACTCCCCCCCCCCCCCCCCCCCCCCGCTCAACAACTTTGATCGGTCGGCGGATCCCCCCCGCTCAACAACTTTGATCGGTCGGCGGATCCCCCCCGCTCAACAACTTTGATCAGTCGGCGGATCCCCCCCGCTCAACAAGTATGATCGGTCGGTGGTGACAACCCATCCCCCCCTTCCCTTCTCTGCTCCAGGGGGCCCCTTCGATTATTAAGCCCAGGGGCCCCCACCACCCTAAGTCCTGCTGCGCCCAAAGGTATCCCAGGCCGCTAAAGTGGGCAGGTGACAACCCGAGGTAATGCTCAGCCTCCATGACTGTATGAATTAAAAACCAATGAATGAAAGGGGTGTGGCCAGGGATGGTCAGACCGGGGAGGAAAGAGGTAGATGATGCTGGATGTCCTTCAGCCAGGAAATGAGGCGGGGCTCTATCTGACTTGCTGCAGCTTCTGATGCACATGATGAGAAGCTCACAGTGTGCGGTGAGATCAGAGGAAGCCGTTCCAGTCCAGGAGAGGAGCCGCTACAACTGTGCAAGACTGAAGAGGGAGGAGCCAGTACACCTGTGCAAGATTGAAGGGGGAGGAGCCGGTTGGTGTTTTTTTTGCAGCACCCAATCAGAGGCTCTAATAGGCTTCAAAATAGCAAAATAGGGTGGGCTCGGGGCGCATAGAATGCCAACCGAACCCACCCTGGTGCGTTACAGCAACAAATGAATATTCACTGTTGTAACACTGATCCTCCTTCAAGCCAATCAGGAATCAGGTATTGAGAACTGTCACCCGATTAGCTGAAAGGACAGGCGATCCTATTGGATGCCTAGGAGGAGGAAAGGAGAAGCATGGCTGCCGAGATGGAGGGGATGCCCGATCCCGCTGCCCAATCCCACTACGCGATGCCCACTGCCCAATCCCACTACCTGATCCCGCTGCCCGATCCCACTATCCGATCCCACTACCTGATCCCACTACGTGATGCCCACTGCCCAATCCCACTACCTGATCCAGCTGCCCGATCCCACTACGTGATGCCCACTGCCCAATCCCACTATACGATCCCACTACCTGATCCCACTACGTGATGCCCACTACCTGATCCCGCTGCCTGATCCCGCTGCCCGATCCCACTACGTGATGCCCACTGCCCAATCCCAGTACCTGATCCCGCTGCCCACTGCCCAATCCCACTACCTGATCCCGCTGCCCAATCCCACTAGGCGATGCCCACTGCCCAATCCCACTACCTGATCCAGCTGCCCGATCCCACTACGTGATGCCCACTGCCCAATCCCACAATACGATCCCACTACCTGATCCCACTACGTGATGCCCACTACCTGATCCCGCTGCCTGATCCCACTACGTGATGCCCACTGCCCAATCCCAGTACCTGATCCCGATGCCCAATCCCACTAGGCGATGCCCACTGCCCAATCCCACTACCTGATCCCGCTGCCCAATCCCACTAGGCGATGCCCACTGCCCAATCCCACTACCTGATCCCGCTGCCCAATCCCACTACGTGATCCCGCTGCCTGATCCCACTGCCTGGTCCCGCTGCTGATGCCCATTGGCCGATACCTGCTACCTAGATGGGAAAGAGGACATGCGCATCATTTAGCTTTTACCAGTGATAATGGACAACTGTTGCATGTAAAAAAATTCAGGTGCGACTTTCATGCAACTTTTGAGGGTTAACATTGAAGTCTTCGGCCCTCAAGTCGCATTACAGTCAGAGAGAGAGACGATCACTATAACATGAAAAGCCTCATTCACACTTCACGTCACGGGAAAGAGCGCCTTCCCACCTGTGATTTTGCCGCGTTTCCGCGGATCGCGCACAGGGCATACCACAGGAGCCCCTGCGACAAGCTTCACGTAGCAAGAGCGCAGTGCGTTTTGGGGCGTTGTTAGGAACGAACGGAAACCCAAACCTTCCCCATGCGTTTTGCCGCAAATTTTAGCCCCGATCTGGAATGGGCGGGGCAGAATCCTGCGATTTTTAGATACGTGAATGGGAGGGGCCTCAGCCTAGGTTCACACTGATGTGGTGCAGGATTTGCAGCGACTCCCGTGTGCGTTTCCTGCAACGCATCAACAATCGCACTCGGCGTGCGTGCGAACCGCTGCGGGTGTCAGTGTGAACGACACACCACATAATCAGATCCCGCCCCATGCAATCCGATTCCAATACAGCAAAAAAAAAAGTGCGTGAAACCTTCGCACGGGTGTGGTGCGATTTCAGCCATACAAAAATCAATGGGCTCTAATTGCACTGCAAAGAATCGCATGTGATTTGAGCAGGAATGTGGTGCGATTCCCCGCACTGCGACAGTGAGAACCCATTACTTCTTTGCAGTGCATGAATGGCGCTTTGTGTCACACACAACAGTGCGCTGCAACGCAGATCTCTGAATGGCCCCTCCCACTTTAGTGTTCAGTTGAATGGACTGACAGTATACAAGACAGTCCATGCAATGCTCTGCAACCCTCATGTGCAGCGCTGGTTGTAGATGTACCCAGGGCGGTGTCACTGTTCTCTGGGGGGGTTGTGTCATTTTAGCCCGGGGGGGGGTAGTGTCACTGTACCCCAGGGGGGTGTGACTGTACCATGGGGGGGGTTGTGTCACTGTACCCCGGGGGGGGGGGGTTGTGTCCCTGTACCCCAGGGGGGTGTGACTGTACCATGGGGGGGGTTGTGTCACTGTACCCCTGGGGGGGGGGGGTTGTGTCCCTGTACCCCAGGGGGGTGTGACTGTACCATGGGGGGGGTTGTGTCACTGTACCCCGGGGGGGGGTGTGTCCCTGTACCCCGGGGGGGTGTTGTGTCACTGTACCCCGGGGGGGGGTTGAGTCACTGTACCCCTGGGGGGGGGGTTGTGTCCCTGTACCCCAGGGGGGTGTGACTGTACCATGGGGGGGGTTGTGTCACTGTACCCCGGGGGGGGGTGTGTCCCTGTACCCCGGGGGGGTGTTGTGTCACTGTACCCCGGGGGGGGGGTTGAGTCACTGTACCCCTGGGGGGGGGGGGTGTGTCCCTGTACCCCAGGGGGGTGTGACTGTACCATGGGGGGGGTTGTGTCACTGTACCCCGGGGGGGGTTGTGTCACTGTACCCCGGGGGGGGTTGTGTCACTGTACCCCGGGGGGGGGGTTGAGTCACTGTACCCCGGGGGGGGGGGGTTGTGTCCCTGTACCCCAGGGGGGTGTGACTGTACCATGGGGGGGGTTGTGTCACTGTACCCCGGGGGGGGGGGGTGTGTCCCTGTACCCCGGGGGGGTGTTGTGTCACTGTACCCCGGGGGGGGGGGTTGAGTCACTGTACCCCTGGGGGGGGGGGTTGTGTCCCTGTACCCCAGGGGGGTGTGACTGTACCATGGGGGGGGTTGTGTCACTGTACCCCGGGGGGGGGGTGTGTCCCTGTACCCCGGGGGGGTGTTGTGTCACTGTACCCCGGGGGGGGGGTGAGTCACTGTACCCCTGGGGGGGGGGGGGGTTGTGTCCCTGTACCCCAGGGGGGTGTGACTGTACCATGGGGGGGGTTGTGTCACTGTACCCCGGGGGGGGGTGTGTCCCTGTACCCCGGGGGGGTGTTGTGTCACTGTACCCCGGGGGGGGGGGTTGAGTCACTGTACCCCTGGGGGGGGGGTTGTGTCCCTGTACCCCAGGGGGGTGTGACTGTACCATGGGGGGGGTTGTGTCACTGTACCCCGGGGGGGGGTGTGTCCCTGTACCCCGGGGGGGTGTTGTGTCACTGTACCCCGGGGGGGGGGGGTTGAGTCACTGTACCCCTGGGGGGGGGGTTGTGTCCCTGTACCCCGGGGGGTGTTGTGTCACTGTACCCCGGGGGGGTTGTGTCCCTGTCCCCCGGGGGGGGGGTTGTGTCCCTGTACCCCCGGGGGGGTTGTGTCCCTGTACCCCGGGGGGTGTTGTGTCACTGTACCCCGGGGGGGGGGGGTTGTGTCCCTGTACCCCCGGGGGGGTTGTGTCCCTGTACCCCGGGGGGTGTTGTGTCCCTGTACCCCGGGGGGGGGGGGGTTGTGTCACTGTACCCGGGGGGGGGGGGGTTGTGTCACTGTACTCTAGGGGAGGGGGTGTAGCTATTTATAACCCGGGGGGGTCACTCTGAATGCATTGTACAAAGTGCCAGTCATATGTTACCATCACAGGAAATCATCATCACACAGGTGAGCAGTCACCCCCCCCCCCTCAACATGATACATTGTATGGAGATCATATCATGGGATACATTGTATGGAGATCATATCATGGGATACATTGTATGGAGATATCATGGGATACATTGTATGGAGATCATATCATGGGATACATTGTATGGAGATATCATGGGATACATTGTATGGAGATATCATGGGATACATTGTATGGAGATATCATGGGATACATTGTATGGAGATCATATCATGGGATACATTGTATGGAGATATCATGGGATACATTGTATGGAGATATCATGGGATACATTGTATGGAGATCATATCATGGGATACATTGTATGGAGATATCATGGGATACATTGTATGGAGATATCATGGGATACATTGTATGGAGATATCATGGGATACATTGTATGGAGATCATATCATGGGATACATTGTATGGAGATATCATGGGATACATTGTATGGAGATATCATGGGATACATTGTATGGGGGTCATATCATGGGATACATTGTATGGAGATATCATGGGATACATTGTATGGAGATATCATGGGATACATTGTATGGAGATCAGTGTAAGTTTGTTGCAGATTCTTACCTGGGTGAAGTTCGCTCCTCTGTCTCCGCCTCTCTCTCTCACACTGACTCCTGATTGGAGGGTCGGGGGCTCATTAGACACACCTGAGGACCTCTGCAGGCTCTGCATTCCTCTAGACGGGCCCCAGGGGGCGCTCACTACTGATCAGAGGGGGAGGGGCCTTTCTCTCAGAGAACTCAATATCGTCACATGGCAGCGACTTTTAATTTTAATTTTTGTTTTCTGATTTAAATCAAAAATTTATTTCTAAAAACAGAATTTTTAAGATCATCCAAACCCATTTGTCATCAATATTCCTCCTTGAGGCCGGGGGGGGTGGGGGGTCACACTTAGGGTTGCCACCTCATCCCTTTAAAACAGAACACATATGAATTACACAGGTTCTGTGGCTGATTAAGGTGGTAATTGAACTCAAGTGGAGCCTTATCTAAATTAAATCAGCCACAGAACCTGTGTAATTCATATGTGTTCTGTTTTAAAGGGATGAGGTGGCAACCCTAGTCACACTCGTTCCATCGCAGACTTCGCATGGGATTCGCTGTGCTGATCTCATGCCATACAGAGCTGAGATGGTGCCGGTGACTTGTCCTCAAGTTCCTTCAATGACTGCGCAGGCGCAAACTTCCCGACGGAAATCTCCGAACCTCGCCCGGCATCCAGGCTCATTCCTTTACATCCCCGTGGATTGGAGGCCGAGCGAGCGCAGCGAGGACGTGAGGCCTCGAAAATCCACGTCGCCCTGGATGCCGGCCGAGGTTCGGAGATTTCCGTCAGCAAGTTTGCGCCTGCGCAGTCCTTGTAGGAACTTTCCTGTTAGCTGGAACCGTCTCAGCACATCAGATTGCGCATGCGCTGGAACTTCCAAGATAGCTGGAACCAGCACGGCAGATCACCGGACCCTTTTATTGGGGGGATCCGCACTGGAATCGGATCGCATGAGTGTTCACACCTGTGCGATCCGATCCCTGTACCATTTCATGGTCGTATTTGCATTTGGGGGGGGGGAGGGGTGTCATTAGTTTTAGTTTTGACACCCACAACGGTTTGCAGATGTCAGTAGAGTGCGGTTGAGGTGCAGGGGGCGGGAACCCGCACAGGAATCGCAGGCTTTACCCAATCACACCGGTGGGAACTTCCACTGAATCCTGCTGTGCTACCAGGGCAGGACTTAGGGTGGTGGGGGCCCCTGGGCTTGAGTGTTGAAGGGGCCCCCTGGAGCCGAGAATTGGGGGGGATCGAAGATGTTGAGTGAGGGGGGGGATCATAGTTGTTGTCATTAGCCCGCTGTCGGCTCTTTCTTCCCTTCAGCAGCCACAGTCCTCCACACACCGCTCCGGTTCCTCCTGCTTCCGTGCTGCCTCCTCCTCTTGCAGTGCGGGGAAAATTAACCCTTTCGCGGGACTGCGGGAAGAAGCTGTCTGTGCGGGAAAGTCCCGCAGAATCCGTGCGTGTTGGGAGGTATGCGCAGGGCCGCCATCAGGAATTTTGGGGCCCCTTACACAGCAATAAGAAATAAAGAAAAAAAAATATATATATATATATATATATATATATATATATATATATATATATAAAAAAGGGGGGGGGTAGCCATCCGGGGCCCTGGGGACCTCTGGGCCCTTTAATAAAAAGAAACCTCTGGGCCCTTTAATAAAAAAATAATAAAAAAAAATAAACATTTATAAAAAATACATAAAAAAGGGAGGTTGCCATCCGGGGCCCTGGGGACCTCTGGGCCTTTTAATAAAAAATAAAAAAATATAAACAAAAATAAAAAAATAAACATTTATAAAAAATAAATAAAAAAAGGGGGGGTTGCCACATGGGGCCCTGGGGACCTCTGAGCCCTTTAATACAAAAAATATATATATAAAAAAAATGTAAAAGTGTATATATATATATATACATTTTTTTTAATAAAAAATAAATAAAAAAAGGGGGGGTTGCCGTCCGGGCCCCTGGGGACCTCCGGACCCCTAAAAAATATATATATATATATATATATATATTTTTTTTTTAAAGGGGGTTGCCATCCGGGGCCCCCTATTGGAGCGGGGCCCATGGGCTTGAGCCCAGTCAAGCCCAATGGTAAGTCTGGCCCTATATGCTACCATTAGCATATAGGAAGAAGAATATATAAATCCTGCAGAATAATAATAATAATAATAATAATAATAATAAATAAAATAAAAAAATAATAATATAACATACATCACATCATAGCAAACTTCAAACTAAAAGTGTGTTATTCATCATTTTGCCCACTAGAGGGCAGACTTGCCTTACCACAATCCATACACAGCAATCAGAGCAATGCAGGTCTGTACAGCAAGGCACCACCTCCCCTCCCCCCCCCCCCCCCGGTTGTACTATGTGAAAGGTAGGTAGGTAGGGGTAAGTGATGAAAACCAGTGGCCCGGATTCAGAAACAGTTTACGTCTGCGTATCTCCAGATACGCCGCTGTAATTTAAAAACTGCGCCGTCGTATCCTTCCGCCGATTCTCAAAGGCAGATACGCTTAAAAAAATAGGCTTCCTCCGCCGCCGACGTAACTAGCCTGCGCCGGCGTATAATTGTGTCAGCAATTTTACGCTGGCCGCTAGGTGGCGCTTCCGTAGATTTCCGCGTAGAATATGCAAATGAGCTAGATACGCCGATTCAGAAACGTACGTGCGCCCGGCGCATTTTTTTTTTTTTACGCCGTTTACGTAAGCCTTTTTCCGGCGTAAAGTTACCCCTGCCCTATGAGGCGTACGCAATGTTAAGTATGGACGTCGGGCCAGCGTCGAATTTTCCGACGATTACGTAAGTCGTTCGCGAATAGGGCTGTGCGTAAATGACGTTCGCGTCGAAAGCATTGACTATTGCGGCGCAATTTGGAGCATGCGCACTGGGATACTTTCACGGACGGCGCATGCGCCGTTCGTTAGAAACGTCATTTACGCGAGGTCGCACATAATTTAAATAAAACACGCCCACACCTTCCACATTTGAATGAGGCGGGGCTTACGCCGGCAGATTTACGCTACGCCGCCGTAATTTCAGCCGCAGAATCTTTCTGAATACCATACGCGGCTCACAAAGTTACGGCGGCGTAGCGTGTAGGAGATACGCTACGCCCGCATAAAGATACGCATTTGTATCAGAATCCGGGCCAATACCTTCATGAGAAGAAATCTTTTACGAATATTATAAAGAGGTTGGAACTCCGAATTTACCCCGGCAGCCACATGTGTGTGATGAGCGCGGCCCCCTCAGTAACGTGTACATGGGAGGAGCCTGTGATACTTATGTACATGGGAGGAGCCTGTGATACTTATGTACATGGGAGGGGCCTGTGATACTTATGTATGTGGGAGGGGCCTGTGATACTTATGTACATGGGAGGAGCCTGTGATACTTATGTACATGGGAGGGGCCTGTGATACTTATGTATGTGGGAGGGGCCTGTGATACTTATGTACATGGGAGGGGCCTGTGATACTTATGTACGTGGGAGGAGTCTGTGATACTTATGTACATGGGAGGAGCCTGTAATACTTATGTACATGGGAGGGGCCTGTGATACTTATGTATGTGGGAGGGGCCTGTGATACTTATGTACATGGGAGGGGCCTGTGATACTTATGTACGTGGGAGGAGTCTGTGATACTTATGTATGTGGGAGGGGCCTGTGATACTTATGTACATGGGAGGAGCCTGTGATACTTATGTACATGGGAGGGGCCTGTGATACTTATGTATGTGGGAGGGGCCTGTGATACTTATGTACATGGGAGGGGCCTGTGATACTTATGTACGTGGGAGGAGTCTGTGATACTTATGTACATGGGAGGAGCCTGTAATACTTATGTACATGGGAGGGGCCTGTGATACTTATGTATGTGGGAGGGGCCTGTGATACTTATGTACATGGGAGGGGCCTGTGATACTTATGTACGTGGGAGGAGTCTGTGATACTTATGTATGTGGGAGGGGCCTGTGATACTTATGTACATGGGAGGAGCCTGTGATACTTATGTACATGGGAGGGGCCTGTGATACTTATGTATGTGGGAGGGGCCTGTGATACTTATGTACGTGGGAGGGGCCTGTGATACTTTTGTACATGGGAGGGGCCTGTGATACTTATGTATGTGGGAGAAGTCTGTGATACTTATGTATGTGGGAGGGGCCTGTGATACTTATGTACATGGGAGGAGCCTGTGATACTTATGTACATGGGAGGGGCCTGTGATACTTATGTATGTGGGAGGGGCCTGTGATACTTATGTACGTGGGAGGGGCCTGTGATACTTTTGTACATGGGAGGGGCCTGTGATACTTATGTATGTGGGAGGGGCCTGTGATACTTATGTATGTGGGAGGGGCCTGTGATACTTATGTACGTGGGAGGAGCCTGTGATACTTATGTACGTGGGAGGGGCCTGTGATACTTATGTATGTGGGAGGAGCCTGTGGTACTTATGTACGTGGGAGGAGCCTGTGATACTTATGTACGTGGGAGGAGCCTGTGATACTTATGTACGTGGGAGGGGCCTGTGATACTTATGTATGTGGGAGGAGTCTGTGATACTTATGTACGTGGGAGGGGCCTGTGATACTTATGTACATGGGAGGAGCCTGTGGTACTTATGAACATGGGAGGAGCCTGTGATGCTTATGTACATGGGAGGAGCCTGTGATAATTATGTACATGGGAGGAGCCTGTGATACTTATGTACATGGGAGGAGCCTGTGATACTTATGTACATGGGAGGAGCCTGTGATACTTATGTACATGGGAGGGGCCTGTGATACTTATGTACATGGGAGGGGCCTGTGATACTTATGTATGTGGGAGGGGCCTGTGATACTTATGTACATGGGAGGGGCCTGTGATACTTATGTACGTGGGAGGAGTCTGTGATACTTATGTACATGGGAGGAGCCTGTAATACTTATGTACATGGGAGGGGCCTGTGATACTTATGTATGTGGGAGGGGCCTGTGATACTTATGTACATGGGAGGGGCCTGTGATACTTATGTACGTGGGAGGAGTCTGTGATACTTATGTATGTGGGAGGGGCCTGTGATACTTATGTACATGGGAGGAGCCTGTGATACTTATGTACATGGGAGGGGCCTGTGATACTTATGTATGTGGGAGGGGCCTGTGATACTTATGTACGTGGGAGGGGCCTGTGATACTTTTGTACATGGGAGGGGCCTGTGATACTTATGTATGTGGGAGAAGTCTGTGATACTTATGTATGTGGGAGGGGCCTGTGATACTTATGTACATGGGAGGAGCCTGTGATACTTATGTACATGGGAGGGGCCTGTGATACTTATGTATGTGGGAGGGGCCTGTGATACTTATGTACGTGGGAGGGGCCTGTGATACTTTTGTACATGGGAGGGGCCTGTGATACTTATGTATGTGGGAGGGGCCTGTGATACTTATGTATGTGGGAGGGGCCTGTGATACTTATGTACGTGGGAGGAGCCTGTGATACTTATGTACGTGGGAGGGGCCTGTGATACTTATGTATGTGGGAGGAGCCTGTGGTACTTATGTACGTGGGAGGAGCCTGTGATGCTTATGTACATGGGAGGAGCCTGTGATACTTATGTACATGGGAGGAGCCTGTGATACTTATGTACATGGGAGGAGCCTGTGATACCTATGTACATGGGAGGAGCCTGTGATACCTATGTACATGGGAGGAGCCTGTGATACCTATGTACGTGGGAGGAGCCTGTGATACTTCTGTACATGGGAGGAGTCTGTGATACTTATGTACATGGGAGGAGCCTGTGATACTTGTGTACATGGGAGGAGTCTGTGATACTTATGTACATGGGAGGAGTCTGTGATACTTATGTACGTGGGAGGAGCCTGTGATACTTATGTACATGGGAGGAGTCTGTGATACTTATGTACGTGGGAGGAGCCTGTGATACTTATGTACATGGGAGGAGCCTGTGATACTTGTGTACATGGGAGGAGTCTGTGATACTTATGTACATGGGAGGAGTCTGTGATACTTATGTACGTGGGAGGAGTCTGTGATACTTATGTACATGGGAGGAGCCTGTGATACTTATGTACATGGGAGGAGCCTGTGATACCTATGTACATGGGAGGAGCCTGTGATACTTGTGTACATGGGAGGAGCCTGTGATACTTATGTACATGGGAGGAGCCTGTGATACTTATGTACATGGGAGGAGCCTGTGATACCTATGTACATGGGAGGAGCCTGTGATACTTGTGTACATGGGAGGAGCCTGTGATACTTATGTACATGGGAGGAGCCTGTGATACTTATGTACATGGGAGGAGCCTGTGATACTTATGTACATGGGAGGAGCCTGTGATACTTATGTACATGGGAGGAGCCTGTGATACTTATGTGCATGGGATTTTTTCATGATTTATTCTTAGAATCCAAAAAACATCTCTCACGTTGTCATTATGGGGGATGTTTGTAGAATTTTAAAGGAAAATAATGAATTTTATCCATTTTGGAACAAAGCTGTAACATAACAAAAGGTGGAAAAAGTGAAGCGCTGTCAATACTTTCCCGATGCTCTGTATAATGGGACTGTGATAATGTGACGGCCAATCTGACACTGGGGGTGGGAACTGACTGTCGCTGACATCACCAGTGATACTAATACAGTGATCAGCGATAATACTATGCACTGTCACTGTACTAATGACACTGGCCGGGAAGGGGCCTGACACTGAATAATGGGTGCTGCTTTTACTAAGGAATTTGTATTTATTTTTTTCCTCGCCATATTTTATATTATATATTTTATTTTTTTGGTCGGTCACTGAGCGCGGGGATTTATTAGGTATTCATATATTTTATGTAAATATTTTTTTACACCCACAAGGGGGCGTACAAGTCCTCTATGTGATAGCATAGGCAGGTGACAGGTCCTCTTTATAGAGACATTTGGGGGGTCTATTAGACCTCCAAAGTCTCCCCGGTTCTCGAGTGCAGCTATTCAAGCACAGATTGTACTCCGATAGCTGCATCCTCAGCTACATTAGCCAAAGGAATGGCAGCTGTGACCCCGGAAGTCATCCCCGCTACTTCCGGGGCGTTCAGTCACAGGAGCAGTGGCGTTGCTAGGGGGGTGCGGGGGGTGCGGGCCGCACCGGGTGACACCCACTAGAGGGGTGACACCATCCCGATTAAAAAAAAAAAAAGCTGACCAGAGGTGCAGGTGGCTGTGTAATGTAAAAGGGTCCAGAGGTGCAGGGGGCTATGAGATGTAAAGGGGGCCAGTGATGCAGGGTGCTGTGTAATGTAAAGGGGTGCAGAGGGCTGTGTAGTGTAAAAGGGGTCCAGAGGTGCAGGCGGCTGTGTAATGTAAAGGGGTGAAGTGGTGCAGGGGGCTGTGTAATGTAAAAGGGTCCAGAGGTGAAGGGGGCTGTGAGATGTAAAGGGGTCCAGTGATACAGGGTGCTGTGTAATTTTAAAGGGGTCCAGTGATGCAGGGTACTGTGTAATTTTAAAGGGATCCAGTGATGCAGGGGGCTGTGTAATGTAAAGGGGTCCATTGATGCAGGGTGCTGTGTAATGTAAAAGGGTCCAGAGGTGCAGGGTGCTGTGCAATGTAAAGTGGTCCAGAGGTTCAGGGTGCTGTGCAATGTAAAGGGGTCCAGTGATGCAGGGGGCTGTGTAATGTAAAGGGGTCCAGAGGTGCAGGGTGATGTGTAATGTAAAGGGGTCCAGTGATGCAGGGGGCTGTGTAATGTAAAGGAGTCCAGTGATGCAGGGTGCTGTGTAATGTAAAGGGGTCCAGAGGTGCAGGGTGATGTGTAATGTAAAGGGGTCCAGTGATGCAGGGGGCTGTGTAATGTAAAGGAGTCCAGAGGTGCAGGGGGCTGTGTAATGTAAAAGGGTCCAGAGGTGCAGGGGGCTGTGTAATGTAAAGGGGTCCAGTGATGCAGGGTGCTGTGTAATGTAAAGTGGTCCAGAGGTGCAGGGTGCTGTGTAATGTAAAGGGGTCCAGAGGTGCAGGGTGCTGTGTAATGTAAAGGGGTCCAGTGATGCAGGGGGCTGTGTAATGTAAAGGGGTCCAGTGATGCAGGGGGCTGTGTAATGTAAAGTGGTCCAGAGGTGCAGGGTGCTGTGTAATGTAAAGGGGTCCAGAGGTGCAGGGTGCTGTGTAATGTAAAGGGGCCCAGAGGTGCAGGGGGCTGTGTAATGTAAAGGGGTCCAGAGGTGCAGGGTGCTGTGTAATGTAAAGGGGTCCAGTGATGCAGGGGGCTGTGTAATGTAAAGGGGTCCAGTGATGCAGGGTGCTGTGTAATGTAAAGGGGTCCAGAGGTGCAGGGTGCTGTGTAATGTAAAGGGGTCCAGAGGTGCAGGGGGCTGTGTAATGTAAAGGGGCCCAGAGGTGCAGGGTGCTGTGTAATGTAAAGGGGTCCAGTGGTGCAGGGGGCTGTGTAATGTAAAGGGGTCCAGTGATGCAGGGGGCTGTGTAATGTAAAGGGGTCCAGTGATGCAGGGGGCTGTGTAATGTAAAGGGGTCCAGTGATGCAGGGGGCTGTGTAATGTAAAGGGGTCCAGAGGTGCAGTTGTGGAGAGGGGTACACAGTAGTAACAAAAAGATATTGAAGGATGCAGAGGTATGCAGGGGGCACAGTGGGGTGTTTTTACATTTTAACGTGTGGGGGGGGGGGGTGCCAGATATTGGATCCGCCCCGGCTGCCAAATGCTCTAGGTACGCCCCTGCCTATAGGCTCCTGAGATGTGAATTCCGGTTCTGGAGAAAGAGAGGTGGGGGGAGGGGGACAAAAAATGGAGAGAAAGAAGAAGGGATAGAACGCACAGGAAAGATGGATAGGGAGAGAGAGAAAAGGGGAAGAAAGGAGAACAGAGAGCAAACAGTAGGGTAAAAAATATATATTTGAACATTTTTATTGGGGGGGGGGGGGGTGACACCATATTTTACCGCACCAGGTGACACCAACCCTAGTGACGCCACTGCACAGGAGTGATGGAGGAATGGCAGCTGTGACCCCGGAAGTCATCCCCGCCACTTCCGGGGTGTTCAGTCACAGGAGTGATGGAGGAATGGCAGCTGTGACCCCGGAAGTCATCCCCGCCACTTCCGGGGTGTTCAGTCACAGGAGTGATGGAGGAATGGCAGCTGTGACCCCGGAAGTCATCCCCGCCACTTCCGGGGTGTTCAGTCACAGGAGTGATGGAGGAATGGCAGCTGTGACCCCGGAAGTCATCCCCGCCACTTCCGGGGTGTTCAGTCACAAGAGTGATGGAGGAATGGCAGCTGTGACCCCGGAAGTCATCCCCGCCACTTCCGGGGCGTTCAGTCACAGGAGTGATGGAGGAATGGCAGCTGTGACCCCGGAAGTCATCCCCGCCACTTCCGGGGCGTTCAGTCACAGGAGTGATGGAGGAATGGCAGCTGTGACCCCGGAAGTCATCCCCGCCACTTCCGGGGTGTTCAGGAGTGATGGAGGAATGGATGGAACACCCTGCACTCGCTGGGGGTGGCAGTGTCCTGAGGTCCCGTAGAATGGGGGAGCCTAGAAACCAGCACAGACCATTGAGGGCCCGCTACACGTGATTGGGCGGCTCTGGAGCTACCTGATCACTTTTAATGGAAAGCCCTTTGCAGGCTCTTGAAGCTCCTGAATTGACCGCTTGTCTACCACGCCGCTTATGAACGTATCTCGGCAGGCAAGTGGTTAATGAGAGGCGCCGATATAAACATCTTGATAATGGCTTCTGAAATTACATGAACAGGTTAAAGCTCCTGTGAGGTTTCAGGGATCGGGTTTACTTTTGCCATGGCTAACAATTCATACAAAGCTTAGCTCCTCCTCTGATCACACCGACTATATTATGAGGTCATTGGCTGGGCTGTGAGGCAATTAAGTAACAAAGAGAACTGACACGTCGTGGTGGAGGGACCAGAGTCTGGAGGAAGTCACCTGTCCTCGTCACCTGCTACCCCCCCCCCCCCCCCCCCGACTCTTCCTGCACCTGACCTCACACCCCATTGACAACGCTTCACACGCGGCCGACGTTTCCTCCGGGGCATTGTCTGACTTGTCAGGTTGTAGTGAGAACTTCCAGCAGGTGCAACACAAACAACGTAACACCACTGACTTCCATTCCAAGTGTGAGACCCCCGGAGACCTCCTCACCCACCTCCACCCCACCCACCTCCTCCTCACCCACCTCCACCCCACCCACCTCCTCCTCACCCACCTCCACCGCACTCACCTTCATCGCACTCACCTCCTCCGCACCCACCTCCACCGCACTCACCTCCTCCACACTCACCTCGTCCTCACCCACCTCCACCGCACTCACCTCCTCTATATCGGAGGATTCCAAGTGTGAGACCCCCAGAAACCTCCTCGCCTCGTCCTCACCCACCTCCACCGCACTCACTTCCATTCCACGTGTGAGACCCCCGGAAACCTCCTCACCCACCTCCATTCCAAGTGTGAGACCCCCAGAAACCTCCTCACCTCGTCCTCACCCACCTCCACCGCACTCACTTCCATTCCACGTGTGAGACCCCCGGAAACCTCCTCACCCACCTCCACCGCACTCACCTTACCCTCACCCACCGCACTCACTTCCGTTCCACGTGTGAGACCCCCGGAAACCTCCTCACCCACCTCCATTCCACGTGAGACCCCCGGAAACCTCCTCACCCACCTCCACCGCACTCACCTCACCCTCACCCACCACACTCACTTCCGTTCCACGTGTGAGACCCCCAGATACCTCCTCACCCTCACCCACCTCCATCGCACTCACCTCGTCCTCACCCACCTCCACCGCACTCACTTCCATTCCAAGTGTGAGACCCCCGGAGACCTCCTCACCTCACCCTCACCCACCTCCATTCCAAGTGTGACACCCCCAGAGACCTCCTCACCCACCTCCATCCACCTCCTCCTCACCCACCTCCACCTCACCCACCTCGTCCTCACCCACCTCCACCGCACTCACTTCCGTTCCACGTGTGAGACCCCCAGAGACCTCCTCACCCACCTCCACCGCACTCACCTCGTCCTCACCCACCTCCACCGCACTCACCTCCTTTATATCGGAGGATTCCAAGTGTGAGACTCCCAGAAACCTCCTCGCCTCATCCTCACCCACCTCCTCCTCACCCACCTCCATTCCACGTGTGAGACCCCCAGAGACCTCCTCACCTCGTCCTCACCCACCTCCTCCTCACCCACCTCCACCCCACCCACCTCCATTCCACGTGTGAGACCCCCGGAAACCTCCTCACCTCATCCTCACCCTCACCCACCTCCTCCGCACTCACCTCCATCCACCTCGTCCTCACCCACCTCCATTCCACGTGTGAAACCCCCAGAGACCTCCTCGCCCACCTCCATTCCAAGCGTGAGACCCCCAGAGACCTCCTCACCCACCTCCATTCCAAGTGTGAGACCCCCAGAGACCTCCTCACCTCGTCCTCACCCTCACCCACCTCCTCACCTCGTCCTCACCCACCTCCATTCCAAGTGTGAGACCCCCAGAAACCTCCTCACCCACCTCCATCCACCTCACCCTCACCCACCTCCACCGCACTCACCTCCTCTATATCGGAGGATTCCAAGTGTGAGACCCCCAGAAACCTCCTCACCTCATCCTCAATGGTCTCAAAAATGTGTCAAGAGTGTCTGATGTGTCCGCCATAAAGTCGCAGTCATGATAAAAATCGGCGCCATTACTAGTATAAAAAAATTTATAATAAAAATGCGATAAAACTACCCCCTACTTTGTAGACGCTACAACTTTTGCGTAAACCAATCGATAAACGCTTATTGAGATTTTTTTTTTTACCAAAAATATGTAGAGGAATACGTATCGGCCTCAACTGAGGACATTTTTTCATTTTTTTTTAAAAAATGGGATATTTATTACAGCAAAAAGTACAAAATATTGCTTTTTTATTTTTTTCATAATTGTCGCTCTATTTTTGTTTATAGCGCCAAAAATTTAAAACCGCAGAGGAGATCAAATACCACCAAAAGAAATCTCTATTTGTGAGGGAAAAAAAAAACAGTTTTGTTTGGGAGCCACTTCGCACGACCGCGCAATTGTCAGTTAAAGCGACGCAGTGCCGAATCACAAAAAGTGGCCCGGTCATTTGGCAGCCCAATGGTCCGGGGCTGAAGTGGTTAATATATAATAACAATTTATATCTTTTTTGTTCAGGTTTGGGTGTTATTATTATTATTATTAATGTTATTATTAGTAGTATTAATAATAACAATAATAATAATAATAATAATGATTTATTTAAAAAAATTAAGGTTAGGAGTTATTATTTATTTATGTATTATTATATATTAATTATTAATGTATGATGATTTTATTTATTTATTTATTTTACATAAATGTTTTCATATATTATTACTGTAAATATGTAAAACAAATACAATTGTTTTTTTTTTTATATATATACAGTTTATATTAAAAAAAAAACTATTTTATTTTTTTACATATTTAATTTGAGCAGAAAATATTTTTAATATTTTGGAGCTTCAAGGTGTGAATGGGGCCTTAGGTAGTACATACCCGGCTACCACCCTCCCCCACCACAGTCACCACCCCACCTAGGGTTGCCACCAGTCCAGAATTCACCCGGGCAGTTCGGGTTTTGGATCATGTGAAAAGGTGGCAACCCTACCCAGGGCCACCATCAGGGGGGTACAGGCAGTACACCTGTAAGGGGCCCGGTGGTCCCCAAGGGTCCGCCGGATGGCATCCCCCTTTTTTTTTATTTTATTTTTTAATTAAAAATTTATTTTTTTATTTATTTTTTATTTTTTCATCAGCAACCAAAGCCCCCCCCCCCCCCCCCCCCGACCTCTAAGGGGCCCGGTGGTCCCCAGGCCCCCGGATGGCCTCCTTTTTAATTATTTTTTTTCGCCAGCACCCAAAGCCCCCCCCCCAACCTCTAAGGGGCCCGGTAGCCCCCAGGGCACCGGATGGCATGCCGCCTTTCTTTTTCTTTTTTCTTCGTCAGCACCCAAAGCCCCCCCCCGACCTCTAAGGGGCCCGGTGGTCCCCCAGGGCCCCGGATGGCTTCCCTCTTTTTTTCTTAAAAACAATTTCAGCACCCAAAGCCCCCCCCCCGACCTCTAAGGGGCCCGGTGGTCCCCCAGGGCCCCGGATGGCTTCCCTCTTTTTTTTTAAAAAACAATTTCAGGACCCAAAGCCCCCCCCCCCAACCTCTAAGGGGCCCGGTAGCCCCCAGGGCACCGGATGGCATCCTGCCTTTCTTTTTCTTTTTTCTTCGTCAGCACCCAAAGCCCCCCCCCCGACCTCTAAGGGGCCCGGTGGTCCCCCAGGGCCCCGGATGGCTTCCCTCTTTTTTTTTAAAAAACAATTTCAGCACCCAAAGCCCCCCCCCCCCCGACCTCTAAGGGGTCCGGTGGTCCCCAGGGCCCCGGATGGCATTCCCCTTTTTTTTTTCGTCAGCACCCAAAGCCCCCACCTCTAAGGGGCCCGGTGGTCGGCATTCCCCTTTTTTATTAATTTTTGTTTTGTCAGCACCCAAAGCCCCCCGACCTTAATTCCCGGCGGTAGCCCCCCCCCCCAGGTTCTTGATTCGCTGCGGCCTCCCCCATTCTCAATTCGCACCCCACCCCCGTTTCTTAACTTGCAACCTTCCCCCGCATCCCAATTTGCGGCGGCAGCACCCCCCCCCCTGGTTCTCTAGGGGGCCCATGCCTGAAGCTGTGTAAGGGGCCCCAAAATTCCTGATGGCGGCCCTGACCCTACCCCTCCCTGGCACTAAAAGGCGCACTGTCCCAGGACTACACAGGCTCCAATAAAAGCAAGGTCAGGCCATTCCCAGTGACTGCGGCCTAACCCAGAACGAAGGGCAAGGAGCCGCCCAGCGGGACGCGGCGCAGATGAGAGACATACTTGGGTTATGAATGGAAGGTCTTTAAAGGACTTTCTTCCCTAATGGATAGTGCAGAGCCGTCTTCTCCTTCCCGGCTCTGCGCTCCCGGACTGTCATATGTTTGTCACATTGCGGGGGAATCTGTCAGGTCCCCCGTCTGATGTCAGACCCCTGGCCGTGCCGGCATGGTCACTTGAACCCGGACTCCTTGGCCTCCTACGGTCCTGGCCAATCCCTGGCCTGCAGCGTGAAAGCCGAGAGGTTGCAGGCCCGGGAGGCCCCCCCTGGTCAGACCCTCAGATCTTCCCAATCAAAGGCGGCTCGGCTCGGTTTAGGCCTCTGATGTCCAACAGGTGCAGCTGAGGAACAGAAGAGAAAGTCAGATCTCCGCAAACACAATGTGGTGACCTTTGTCTACGAGAAGAACGTCCCGGAGGAGGCCGATCCCAAACTGGGGGGTGGCAGCTGCAGTGATAGACCAACCGATCTACTGCAAGGCTCTCCGAACCTTCTAAACAAAGGGCCAGTCTACTCTGGGGGGGCCGGGACGTGGTCATTGGGAGCAGAAAATGCCCCAGCGTCATCTCTGGTATTAGGGGAATTATTAGTACCCCATCATTGGTATCAGTGGGAGGAATAGTGTCCCATCATTGGTGTCAGTGGGAGGAATAGTGTCCCCATCATTGGTGTCAGTGGGAGGAATAGTGTCCCATCATTGGTATCAGTGGGAGGAATAGTGTCCCATCATTGGTGTCAGTGGGAGGAATAGTGTCCCATCATTGGTGTCAGTGGGAGGAATAGTGTCCCATCATTGGTGTCAGTGGGAGGAATAGTGCCCCATCACTGGTATCAGTGGGAGGAATAGTGTCCCATCATTGGTGTCAGTGGGAGGAATAGTGCCCCATCATTGGTGTCAGTGGGAGGAATAGTGCCCCATTATTGGTGTCAGTGGGAGGAATAGTGTCCCATCATTGGTGTCAGTGGGAGGAATAGTGTCCCCATCATTGGTATCAGTGGGAGGAATAGTGTCCCATCATTGGTGTCAGTGGGGGGAATAGTGTCCCATCATTGGTGTCAGTGGGGGAATAGTGTCCCATCATTGGTGTCAGTGGGGGGAATAGTGTCCCATCATTGGTGTCAGTGGGAGGAATAGTGTCCCATCATTGGTGTCAGTGGGGGGAATAGTGTCCCCATCATTGGTGTCAGTGGGAGGAATAGTGTCCCATCATTGGTATCAGTGGGAGGAATAGTGTCCCATCATTGGTGTCAGTGGGAGGAATAGTGTCCCATCATTGGTGTCAGTGGGAGGAATAGTGTCCCATCATTGGTGTCAGTGGGAGGAATAGTGCCCCATCACTGGTATCAGTGGGAGGAATAGTGTCCCATCATTGGTGTCAGTGGGAGGAATAGTGCCCCATCATTGGTGTCAGTGGGAGGAATAGTGCCCCATTATTGGTGTCAGTGGGAGGAATAGTGTCCCATCATTGGTGTCAGTGGGAGGAATAGTGTCCCCATCATTGGTATCAGTGGGAAGAATAGTGTCCCATCATTGGTGTCAGTGGGGGGAATAGTGTCCCATCATTGGTGTCAGTGGGGGAATAGTGTCCCATCATTGGTGTCAGTGGGGGGAATAGTGTCCCATCATTGGTGTCAGTGGGAGGAATAGTGTCCCATCATTGGTGTCAGTGGGGGGAATAGTGTCCCATCATTGGTGTCAGTGGGGGGAATAGTGTCCCATCATTGGTATCAGTGGGGGAATAGTGTCCCATCATTGGTGTCAGTGGGAGGAATAGTGTCCCATCATTGGTATCAGTGGGGGGGAATAGTGTCCCATCATTGGTGTCAGTGGGAGGAATAGTGTCCCATCATTGGTGTCGTTGGGAGGAATAGTGTCCCATCATTGGTGTCAGTGGGAGGAATAGTGTCCCATCATTGGTGTCAGTGGGAGGAATAGTGTCCCATCATTGGTGTCAGTGGGGGGAATAGTGTCCCATCATTGGTATCAGTGGGGGAATAGTGTCCCATCATTGGTGTCAGTGGGAGGAATAGTATCCCATCACTGGTATCACTGGGAGGAATGGTGTTCCATCATTGGTGTCAGTGGGAGGGATAGTGTCCCGTCACTGGTGTCAGTGGGAGGGATAGTGTCCCATCATTGGTGTCAGTGGGAGGAATAGTGTCCCATCATTGGTGTCAGTGGGAGGAATAGTGCCCCATCACTGGTATCAGTGGGAGGAATAGTGTCCCATCATTGGTGTCAGTGGGAGGAATAGTGTCCCATCATTGGTGTCAGTGGGATGAATAGTGTCCCATCATTGGTGTCAGTGGGAGGAATAGTGTCCCCATCATTGGTATCAGTGGAAGGAATAGTGTCCCATCATTGGTGTCAGTGGGGGGAATAGTGTCCCATCATTGGTGTCAGTGGGGGAATAGTGTCCCATCATTGGTGTCAGTGGGGGGAATAGTGTCCCATCATTGGTGTCAGTGGGAGGAATAGTGTCCCATCATTGGTGTCAGTGGGGGGGAATAGTGTCCCATCATTGGTGTCAGTGGGGGAATAGTGTCCCATCATTGGTGTCAGTGGGAGGAATAGTATCCCATCATTGGTATCACTGGGAGGAATGGTGTTCCATCATTGGTGTCAGTGGGAGGAATAGTGTCCCATCATTGGTGTCAGTGGGAGGAATAGTATCCCATCATTGGTATCACTGGGAGGAATGGTGTTCCATCATTGGTGTCAGTGGGGGGAATAGTGCCCCATCATTGGTATCAGTGGGAGGAATAGTGTCCCATCATTGGTGTCAGTGGGAGGAATAGTGTCCCATCATTTGTGTCAGTGGGGGAATAGTGTCCCATCATTGGTGTCAGTGGGAGGAATAGTGTCCCATCATTGGTGTCAGTGGGAGGAATAGTGTCCCATCATTGGTGTCAGTGGGAGGAATAGTGTCCCATCATTGGTGTCAGTGGGAGGAATAGTGTCCCATGATTGGTATCAGTGGGGGGAATAGTGTCCCATCATTGGTGTCAGTAGAAGGAATAGTGTCCCATCATTGGTGTCAGTGGGAGGAATAGTGTCCCATCATTGGTGTCAGTGGGGGGGGAATAGTGTCCCATCATTGGTGTCAGTGGGAGGAATAGTGTCCCATCATTGGTGTCAGTGGGAGGAATAGTGTCCCATCATTGGTGTCAGTGTGGGGGGGGAATAGTGTCCCATCATTGGTGTCAGTGGGAGGAATAGTGTCCCATCATTGGTGTCAGTGGGGGGGGGAATAGTGTCCCATCATTGGTGTCAGTGGGGGGGGAATAGTGTCCCATCATTGGTGTCAGTGGGAGGAATAGTGTCCCATCATTGGTGTCAGTGTGGGGGGGGAATAGTGTCCCATCATTGGTGTCAGTGGGAGGAATAGTGTCCCATCATTGGTGTCAGTGGGAGGAATAGTGTCCCATCATTGGTGTCAGTGGGAGGAATAGTGTCCCATCATTGGTGTCAGTGGGAGGAATAGTGTCCCATGATTGGTATCAGTGGGGGGAATAGTGTCCCATCATTGGTGTCAGTAGAAGGAATAGTGTCCCATCATTGGTGTCAGTGGGAGGAATAGTGTCCCATCATTGGTGTCAGTGGGGGGGGAATAGTGTCCCATCATTGGTGTCAGTGGGAGGAATAGTGTCCCATCATTTGTGTCAGTGGGGGAATAGTGTCCCATCATTGGTGTCAGTGGGAGGAATAGTGTCCCATCATTGGTGTCAGTGGGAGGAATAGTGTCCCATCATTGGTGTCAGTGGGAGGAATAGTGTCCCATCATTGGTGTCAGTGGGAGGAATAGTGTCCCATGATTGGTGTCAGTGGGGGAATAGTGTCCAGTCATTGGTGTCAGTGGGGGGAATAGTGTCCCATCATTGGTGTCAGTGGGAGGAATAGTGTCCCATCATTGGTGTCAGTGGGGGGAATAGTGTCCCCATCATTGGTGTCAGTGGGAGGAATAGTGTCCCATCATTGGTATCAGTGGGAGGAATAGTGTCCCATCATTGGTGTCAGTGGGAGGAATAGTGTCCCATCATTGGTGTCAGTGGGAGGAATAGTGTCCCATCATTGGTGTCAGTGGGAGGAATAGTGCCCCATCACTGGTATCAGTGGGAGGAATAGTGTCCCATCATTGGTGTCAGTGGGAGGAATAGTGCCCCATCATTGGTGTCAGTGGGAGGAATAGTGCCCCATTATTGGTGTCAGTGGGAGGAATAGTGTCCCATCATTGGTGTCAGTGGGAGGAATAGTGTCCCCATCATTGGTATCAGTGGGAAGAATAGTGTCCCATCATTGGTGTCAGTGGGGGGAATAGTGTCCCATCATTGGTGTCAGTGGGGGAATAGTGTCCCATCATTGGTGTCAGTGGGGGGAATAGTGTCCCATCATTGGTGTCAGTGGGAGGAATAGTGTCCCATCATTGGTGTCAGTGGGGGGAATAGTGTCCCATCATTGGTGTCAGTGGGGGGAATAGTGTCCCATCATTGGTATCAGTGGGGGAATAGTGTCCCATCATTGGTGTCAGTGGGAGGAATAGTGTCCCATCATTGGTGTCAGTGGGAGGAATAGTGTCCCATCATTGGTGTCAGTGGGAGGAATAGTGTCCCATCATTGGTGTCAGTGGGGGGAATAGTGTCCCATCATTGGTATCAGTGGGGGAATAGTGTCCCATCATTGGTGTCAGTGGGAGGAATAGTATCCCATCATTGGTATCACTGGGAGGAATGGTGTTCCATCATTGGTGTCAGTGGGAGGAATAGTGTCCCATCATTGGTGTCAGTGGGAGGAATAGTGTCCCATCATTGGTGTCAGTGGGAGGAATAGTGCCCCATCACTGGTATCAGTGGGAGGAATAGTGTCCCATCATTGGTGTCAGTGGGAGGAATAGTGTCCCATCATTGGTGTCAGTGGGAGGAATAGTGTCCCATCATTGGTGTCAGTGGGAGGAATAGTGTCCCCATCATTGGTATCAGTGGAAGGAATAGTGTCCCATCATTGGTGTCAGTGGGGGGAATAGTGTCCCATCATTGGTGTCAGTGGGGGAATAGTGTCCCATCATTGGTGTCAGTGGGGGGAATAGTGTCCCATCATTGGTGTCAGTGGGAGGAATAGTGTCCCATCATTGGTGTCAGTGGGGGGGAATAGTGTCCCATCATTGGTGTCAGTGGGGGAATAGTGTCCCATCATTGGTGTCAGTGGGAGGAATAGTATCCCATCATTGGTATCACTGGGAGGAATGGTGTTCCATCATTGGTGTCAGTGGGAGGAATAGTGTCCCATCATTGGTGTCAGTGGGAGGAATAGTATCCCATCATTGGTATCACTGGGAGGAATGGTGTTCCATCATTGGTGTCAGTGGGGGGAATAGTGCCCCATCATTGGTATCAGTGGGAGGAATAGTGTCCCATCATTGGTGTCAGTGGGAGGAATAGTGTCCCATCATTTGTGTCAGTGGGGGAATAGTGTCCCATCATTGGTGTCAGTGGGAGGAATAGTGTCCCATCATTGGTGTCAGTGGGAGGAATAGTGTCCCATCATTGGTGTCAGTGGGAGGAATAGTGTCCCATCATTGGTGTCAGTGGGAGGAATAGTGTCCCATGATTGGTATCAGTGGGGGGAATAGTGTCCCATCATTGGTGTCAGTAGAAGGAATAGTGTCCCATCATTGGTGTCAGTGGGAGGAATAGTGTCCCATCATTGGTGTCAGTGGGGGGGGAATAGTGTCCCATCATTGGTGTCAGTGGGAGGAATAGTGTCCCATCATTGGTGTCAGTGGGAGGAATAGTGTCCCATCATTGGTGTCAGTGTGGGGGGGGAATAGTGTCCCATCATTGGTGTCAGTGGGGGGGGAATAGTGTCCCATCATTGGTGTCAGTGGGGGGGGAATAGTGTCCCATCATTGGTGTCAGTGGGGGGGGAATAGTGTCCCATCATTGGTGTCAGTGGGAGGAATAGTGTCCCATCATTGGTGTCAGTGTGGGGGGGGAATAGTGTCCCATCATTGGTGTCAGTGGGAGGAATAGTGTCCCATCATTGGTGTCAGTGGGAGGAATAGTGTCCCATCATTGGTGTCAGTGGGAGGAATAGTGTCCCATCATTGAAGTCAGTGGGAGGAATAGTGTCTCATCATTGGTGTCAGTGGGAGGAATAGTGTCCCATCATTGGTGTCAGTGGGAGGAATAGTGTCCCATCATTGGTGTCAGTGGGAGGAATAGTGTCCCATCATTGGTGTCAGTGGGAGGAATAGTGTCCCATCATTGGTGTCAGTGGGAGGAATAGTGTCCCATCATTGGTGTCAGTGGGAGGAATAGTGTCCCATCATTGGTGTCAGTGGGAGGAATAGCCTGAAGAGAGTGGGAAAGTTACAAGGACCCTCACAGAACAAATGAATGAAGGAAGCTCGGGGGAGGAGGTGCATGAACCATAGAGAGATAGGAGGACCCCAGAAGCGTGCCCCGGCATGTCGCTGTCAGATCTGTCCTGGTTGGGTGAGGAGCCGTCCTCATAACATTATAAAATAACGTCACGGGGGGGGCGCCACAGGCATCCAGGGAAGAGAGGAATCCGACACATGCGGAAGTCCCGGAGTCTTCTCATTGTCCAGGTGCTGATAGCTCCGCAATTACTTCCCAGATTGACTGCCCAGGGGGACCAAAAATAATCAGATTCACAGCTTTGTACCACCCGGGGGGGGGGGGGGTATGAAAGAGCCAATCTGACATTCTTCAAACATTCACAAGTGATTCTTAGGCTGGCCGAACGCGGCTCGTGTTATGGGCCGTTCAGGGTAAAAATGGGGCAAAAACAGACTTAAAATGTATGGAAATACATTGGAGTAGAGGAATGCGCCGATAATCGGCACTTCCTACTTACACTGTAATCAGCGGTGATTGGCACAGCTCATCACATGGTAAAGAGCCTATGTCATAGGCTCTTTACCGTGATCGGAGATGCAGTGGTCCCACCATCTACCTACCTATTAGTACCATACCTTGCTTCCACCCCCTACCCACCTATGAGCACCACCCCTTGCTTCCACCCCCTACCCACCTATGAGCACCATCCCTTGCTTCCACCCCCTACCCACCTATGAGCACCATACCTTGCTTCCACCCCCTACCCACCTATGAGCGCCATCCCTTGCTTCCACTCCTACCCACCTACAAGCATCATCCCTTGGTTCCACCCCCTACCCACCTATGAGCATCATCCCTTGCTTCCACCTCTACCCACCTACGAGCATCATCCCTTTCTTCCACTCCTACCCACCTACAAGCAACATCCCTTGCTTCCACCTCTACCCACCTACGAGCATCATCCCTTGGTTCCACCTCGACCCACCTATGAGCATCATCCCTTGCTTCCACCTCTACCCACCTACGAGCATCATCCCTTGGTTCCACCTCTACCCACCTACGAGCACCATCCCTTGCTTCCACCCCCCTACTCACCTACGAGCACCATCCCTTGCTTCCACCCCCCTACCCACCTACGAGCACCATCCCTTGCTTCCACCCCCCTACTCACCTACGAGCACCATCCCTTGCTTCCACCCCCTACTCACCTACGAGCATCATCCTTTGCTTCCACCTCTAACCACCTAAGAGCACCATCCCTTGGTCCCCCCCCCTACTCACCTATGAGCACCACCAATCCTCGCCTTCCCTGGCGGAGTGATCTTCCTCCGCTCCCCACCCAGTAGTACCCGGGGCATGGAGAGTGAGACTTGACAGGCTGTGAGGCGAGCGGCGGCAGCGACGGCAGAGAGTCACTGATTGCCGACATTTTCTAGTAAAAAAAAAAAATATACCCCCTGAATTCATTTTAAAAATCTGGCCACCTGATTCTACAGGGATTCTTGGCTTCCATTGGTAATATGGCATATTCATTGCTTGCATTGGTCCAAGCTGGATATGAAACTATAAAATCTATACCTGGAACTTAATGGGTAGAGTTGGCCTTCAACACTTCCCTTTAGAACAGCAGAACATTTTTTTTCCAGCCCTATGAGCTCTATGAGAAGAACTCCTTCTGGGCAGGGCCGATCCTAGGCAGGGTGCGCGGGCGCCGCAGAGGTGGGGGCGCCAAAGCTCCAAAGTGCTCCCCTCCCTCCTCCTTGTCTGTGCCCAGAGGTGGAGCGCATGTAGCGGGTGCTGCGGTTCCCCATCCCGCTTGCTCTCTCTGCTGGCAACTGACAAGAGCGCATACCTCCCGCTGTCCCCGGAGAGATGGGGGGGGGGTCTTATTGACCCCGTCCCTCTCTATAAAGAGGACCTGTCACAATAGATTCCTATTACAAGGGATGTTTACATTCCTTGTAAGAGAAATAAAAGTGATCAAAAAAAAAAAATGTTAAAAAAGTGAAAAAATTAAGTAAAGTAAAAAATTTTTTTTTTTTCTAAAACGTCCCTGGTAGCTTGCACTCAGAAGCGAGCACACGCCCGCACATGTAAACGCTGTTTAAACCCCACATGTGAGGTATCGCCACGTGCGTTAGAGCGTGTGCAACCATTCTAGCACTAGACCTCCTCTGTGACTCGAAAATAGTAACCTGTAAAAAAAATTAAAGCGTCACCTATGGAGATTTTTAAGTACCGAAGTTTGGCGCCATTCCATGAGTGTGCGCAATTTTAAAGCGTGACATTTTAGGTATCTATTTACTCGTCGTAACATCGTCTTTCACATTATACAATAAAATTGGGCTAACTTTACTGTTTTGTTATTTTTTAATTCATGAAACCGTTTTTTTTTTGCCAAAAAAAAGGCGTTTGAAAAATGATTGCGCAAATACCGGGCGAGAAAAAAAGTTGCAATGACCACTATTTTATTCCCTAGGGTGTCTGCTAAAAAAAAATATATATAGGGCCATATTCTGAGTATAGTTACGATGGAGTTTCTCAGGATACTCCGTCGTATCTCTCTTTTTTGGCCCGCGTATCTATGCGAGTGATTCTTAGAATCATTTTCGCATAGATACGGCGAAGATCCGACATGTGCAAGTCACTTACACTGTCGGATCTGAAATGTAATTACTCCGCCGGCTGCTAGGTGGCGTTTACGTTCAGGTCTCATTTGTTTATGCAAATGAGCCTGATACGCCGATTCCCGAACAAATTTGCGTCGCGTTACCGTCGCTTACTTTGTTTGCGTAGGCGTAAGGTTACCCCTGCTATATGATGGGTAACCTTACACCAGTCCCACGTAGGCCCTGTTAAGTATGGCGTCGGGTCCGCGTCGTGTTTTCCCGTCGGGTACGTCGTTTTACTAAGTCGTTCTTGAATACGGCTTTACGTCAATGACGCACACGTCGGCGTCATTGACGTTTTACGCCAAGAACTGGAGCATGCGCACTGGGCTATTTTAAGCCCGGCGCATGCGCAGTTCGTTAGAATCGGGGGCGCGCTTAATTTAAATAGAAGCCGCCCCCTTGGATATACGCGGGGATACGCCGGGACAATTACACTCCGCCGCCCCAAACTACGGAGCAAGTGTTTGGGGAATACAGCACTTGCTCCTGTCGGTTCGGGCGGCGGAGTGTAAATGGCTTACGCGCCGCCCGCCCAAAAACTACGGAAATATGGCCCATAATGTTTGGGGGTTCTGATTATATTTCGAGCAAAAAAATTGTGATTTTTACATGAAGGAGAGAAGTGCCAGAATAGGCGCGGCGTGGAAGGGGTTAAACAACTTTGCTCGGTTTTTACATCGCCACCCCGGAGCCGCGTATTTGTATTATTTTTTTCCACAGACTTCTGCGGAGAACTATTGCACAAGGCAGCTGTTAGTAGAGACGTCCCGTGCAATTCATCAGTATCAGTCCAGTCACCGTCCCTTATCACTCATCATCTATTATCTCTATCAATCAATAGAAGTCACCCGTAATAAACTCCAGCTGCTCCCTGATAACGAGGGACGTGCGAAGGATAATAATATGGTTCAGTGCGAGACGTGCAATTAGAGGGTGTGAACTACGACTCTCTGCCTTCCCAATCACTGACCACCAAATTCACCGGATGTCGTGTTCACAAATATTACGGGGGGGGGGGGGGGGGGGGGATAACGATCGTCTCCCCTGCAGATTGTTACATAGAAATGAAGGGCCAGTTTCACGTACTTGCGCTTTGGCGTAACGTATCCCGTTTACGTTACTCCGCCGCAAGTTTTCATCGTAAGTGCTTGATTCACAAAGCACTTGCGTGTAAACTTGCGGCGGCGTAGCGTAAAGCTGTCCGGCGCAAGCCCGCCTAATTCAAATGGGGCGGGGACCATTTAAATTAGGCGCGTTCCTGCGCCGAACATACTGCGCATGCTCCGTTTTGAAATTTCCCGCCGTGCTTTGCGCGAAATGACGTCGCCCCGACGTAATGTTTTGAATGGCGACGTGCGTAACGTACTTTCGTATTCCCGGACGACGCAAAAAAAAAAATATGAAATTCGACGCGGGAACGACGGCCATACTTTAACATGGGCTGTCTATTGTTACACCACCTCAATAACAGCCGTAACTTTGCGACGCGAAAAGCCGACTAGCGACGATGTAAGAGAATGCGACGAACGCGCATACCTTCGTGGATCGCCGTAAACAGCTAATTAGCATACCCGACGCGGAAAACGATGCGATCTCCACCCAGCGGCCGCCAAAGTATTGCATCCTAAGATCCGAAGGCGTACGCCTGTCGGATCTTAGCCAAATGCCGTTGTATCTTTGTTTGTGAATTACAAATAAAGATACGACGCGGCAAATTTGAAAGTACGCCGGAGTATCAGCAGATATCAGCAGATACTCCGGCGTACTTCTTCTGTGAATCTAGCCCGAAGGGTCTATAATTTTTCTGTATTTTATATGATAGAGACAGAATATCAACCAAAAATCCAGAAAAATCACAAATGTTAGGAAAATAAGTATTTGACCCCCTTAGTAGTTGGGGGAGGTCCCTTAGTAGTTGGGGGAGGTTCCTTAGTAGTTGGGGGGTTCCTTAGTAGGTGGGGGAGGTTCCTTGGTAGTTGGGGGAGGTTCCTTAGTAGTCGGGGGAGGTCCCTTAGTAGTTGGGGGAGGTTCCTTAGTAGTTGGGGGAGGTTCCTTAGTAGTTGGGGGAGGTCCCTTAGTAGTTGGGGGAGGTCCCTTGTTGGGAAGCCCAGAGGTCAGACGTTTCTTGTAGTTGGTGATCAGGTCTCCACACATCTCAGGAGGGATTTTCTCTTCTTTACAGATCTTCTGTAAATCCTGAAGGTTTTCTTGGCAACTCAAAGTTTCATCTCCTCCTCCATACATTTTGTATAGGATTAAGGTCTGGAGACCGGCTAGGCCACTCCATCACCTTCATGTGCTTCTTCTTCTTGAGCCACTCCCTTGTTGCCTTGGCGGTATGTTTTGGGTCATTGTCATGCTGGAAGACCCGTCCATGACCCATCTTCAGTGTTCTGTCTGAGGGAAGAAGGTTCTCCTCCGAGATCTTACAATACGTGGCCCCGCCCATTGGCCCCTCAATGTGGCAAAGTCGGCCTGGACCTTTATCAGAGAAACCCCCCAAGTCCTCATGTTTCCCCCTCCCCCGTGTGACTGTAGGGATGGAGTTCTTAGGGTCATAGTCACCATTCTTCTTCCTCCAAACACGGCGAGTCGAGTTAATGCCAAAGAGGTGAATTTTGGTCTAATGTGACCTCAGAACTTTCTCCCGATCTTCTCTGACCTCAGAACTTTCTCCCGATCTTCTCTGACCTCAGAACTTTCTCCCGATCTTCTCTGACCTCAGAACTTTCTCCCGATCTTCTCTGACCTCAGAACTTTCTCCCGATCTTCTCTGACCTCAGAACTTTCTCCCGATCTTCTCTGATCTCAGACCTTTCTCCCGATCTTCTCTGAATCATTTAGATGTTCGTCCCATGCAACGGGGACTAAGCGGGAGCACCTCGAGTCGCTTAAAAAGCAAATGTCGCAGTCAAATGGTGGATGTTTGGCGAATTTGCAACCCCAAAACCCGTGACTATACGTTTTTCTCCTCAGTGCATGGGACGTACTCGAGGATCGACTACATCCTCGTGAACCACAGACTTTTGGAGAGTGTAGCGGAGACAAGTTGCGAGATCATGACGATCTCTGATCACGCCCCTATAACCATGAAAATAAGAACATCCATACAAAAAGCCAGTCCCCCAGAGTGGAGACTGGATGAAGGTCTGTTGGAGGACGAGGATGTGGTCGAGAGAGTGCGAAAAGAGCTGGAACTCTATTTTCAGGAGAATGATAAGGAGGAAATTTCAAAAGCTTTACTCTGGGATGCCCACAAGGCCTATATAAGAGGGACCTTTATTAGAGAAGGGGCAAGGAAGAACAAAATAAGATTGAGTAAACTTAAAACATTAAGGGAGGAAATATATAGGCTAGAACAGGAACATAAATCACAGGGGCAGAGGGAAACACTCCGAGAGCTAACTGTAATAAGAGATGAATACAGAGCTCTCGTTGAGCAAGAAACCAAGAAATATATAGATAGGACAGCGAGAGAAAGATATGTAAAAAAAAAAAATAAAAAAAAAAAAAGAACTTTCTCCCGATCTTCTCTGACCTCAGAACTTTCTCCCGATCTTCTCTGACCTCAGAACTTTCCCCCGATCTTCTCTGACCTCAGAACTTTCTCCCGATCTTCTCTGACCTCAGAACTTTCCCCCGATCTTCTCTGACCTCAGAACTTTCTCCCGATCTTCTCTGACCTCAGAACTTTCTCCCGATCTTCTCTGACCTCAGAACTTTCTCCCGATCTTCTCTGACCTCAGAACTTTCTCCCGATCTTCTCTGACCTCAGAACTTTCCCCCGATCTTCTCTGACCTCAGAACTTTCTCCCGATCTTCTTTGAATCATTTAGATGATCATTGGGAGACTTCAGACGTTCTGTACTTGTGTCTTCCCGAGGGGGGGACCTTGCGGGGGCTGAAGGATTTCAATCCATGGTGGTGTGTTGTGTCACCAATGGTGTGTTTGGTGACTGTGGTCCCAACTGCCTTGAGATCCTTCACAAGCTCCTCCCATGTAGTTCTGGGCCTATTGGATGCCTATCAGGCGTCCAATCATAGCAGAGATAACATGAAGAGGACGGAAGAAGAAAATCGAGGACTCGGAGGGACGTGGAGGACAGCGCTGACCCAGGAAAGGTAAATGCCGGGCAGAGGGGGAAAACTGGCGGCGTTTGATGTCGCAAACTGGCGGCATTTGATGGGGCAAACTGGCGGCGTTGGATGGGCAAACTGGCGAGATTTGATGGGGTAAACTGGAGGAGTTTGAGGGGGCAAACTGGCAGCTTTTGATGGTTGATGGGGCAAACTGGCGGCATTTGATGGGGCAAACTGGCGGCATTTGATGGGGCAAACTGGCGGCATTTGATAAGCCAAACTTGCAGCATTTGATGGGGCAAACTGGCGGCATATATTGGGGCAAACAGGCAGCATTTGATGGGGCAAACTGATGGGGAAAATTGGCAGAATTTGATGGGCCAAACTGGCAGCATTTGAGGGGGCAAACTGGCGGCGTTTTATGGGGCAAACTGGTGGTGTTTGATGGGGCAAAACTGGCAGAGTTTGATGGGGCAAATTGGCGGCATTTGATGGGGCAAACTGGTGGTGTTTGATGGGGCAAAACTGGCAGAGTTTGATGGGGCAAATTGGCGGTGTTTGATGGGGCAAACTGGCGGAGTTTGATGGGGCAAATTGGCAGCTTTTGATGGGGCAAACTGGAAGGGTTTGATGGGGTAAACTGGCGGTGGTTGATGGGGCAAGCTGGCGCCGTTTGATGGGGCAAACTGGCGGCATTTGATAGGCACAGTGGCTGCGTTTGATGGGCACAGTGAGGCTGCAATTGATGTTTGCATCCCCCCAAAAATTTTGAGCACCAGCCGCCACTGGTACAGGTGTGAGGGGGGCTAAGGCACTGAGGGACTTGGTGGCAAGTGGGTGGATTCAGTGGGACATTTTGGTGGTCAGACTTGGGGGGGGGGGGCCTAAAGCTGTGTAAGGGGCCCTACAGTTTGGGTGTGATTGTCATATAGTGTGAATCAACAATACACTGGCAATTTTCTGACGTTGCCACAAGTAAAATTAGAAAGCTGCTCATCGAAGACCATTTTTCGAAATGTTCCTCCAACTTCAAAAAATGTTGAACGTCCTTCTTCTGCCATTTTCCAGCAGCTCTCAGACAATTAACATTTTAGCTTTTCATAAAGGGCTCCCCAGTGAGAAAAAGATTGATGGGCCAACAATAGGCCGCCATCTTTCCTATCTAATCTCCCCAATTCTGGCGATTAACTTTACAATTTTACAAGCAGCAGCTTCATAAAAATGCCGGCGAGACGTTCGCATTGTTGACCGGTGAGGAACATCTTCTCTCTGACAATCAATAACATTGTCCCTAATAGCCGGGTGGAAGAATTCCGGGATCCTCCTGCTGGGAGGCTTTCAGGGAATGAGAATTGTTTGCGGCCTCCAGGAGAGGCTCGGGTTACTCGGCCTTATTAATTTGCCGTCGCAGACAATTGGAAAAAAAAATAATCCAGTTTAAATGAACTCAAGGACCGAGCAAAGGAAGACCCGACTGTTTGTCAACTTAAGGTCTTCACTCCCGACCCGTCCATGGGCAGGAGACACAATGACTCTCACAGAGCCACCGGGATTGATGGGCTTATTTTACCCTTTGTGTCTTTTTCTGCGGGGTAATTGGATTGAGGGGGGAATTTGGAGCCAGAACACACAGATCAATGGAATTTGTAAATAAATCTGTTTTGCTTCAGCTATGTGATGAGTGTGATGAGAAGTGCAGCAGGTTTGCTAGGAGGAGGGTGACTCCGCCATGATGCCGGATCTGTGACTCCCCATATTGGTTCTACAGATTCCTAGGGACCCCTGTCGGGGGTTATCACTGTTCCCGAGTGAGAAGACGGAACTCTTGCAAGGTCCATTTATGGTTAAAGTCAAAGCCTAAGTCCATGTTTGATGTCCCTTTGACTAGTTTTGTTTGGGCCAAGCTGGCCCAACCAATATGGAGTAGGCTCTAAGGTAGATGGAAACCCAATCACCAAAATCTTATTTACCACGTTAATGCCATTTCCGATCTATTTAAAATCGGTATCTTTCATAAAAAAAATAAAAATAATGGTCATCCTGCCATGGAGGTTCTTGTTCAGACACGTCCTATCCAGTGGTGGCTGGTGCTCAAATTTTTTGGGGGGATGCAAACAAAAAAAAACATCAATTGCCGCCACTGTGCCCATCAAATGCAGCCACTGTGCCCATCAAATTGCCGCCACTGTGCCCATCAAATGCCGCCACTGTGCCCATCAAATGCCGCCACTGTGCCCATCAAATGCCGCCACTGTGCCCATAAAATGCCGCCACTGTGCCCATCAAATGCAGCCACTGTGCCCATCAAATTGCCGCAACTGTACCCATCAAACGCAGCCACTGTGCAATCAATTGCCGCCACTGTGCCATCAAATGCAGCCACTGTGCCCATCAAATGCAGCCACTGTGCCCATCAAATGCCGCCACTGTGCAATCAATTGCCGCCACTGTGCCATCAAATGCAGCCACTGTGCCCATCAAATGCAGCCACTGTGCCCATCTAATGCAGCCACTGTGCCCATCAAATTGTCGCCACTGTGCCCATCAAACCCAGCCACTGTGCAATCAATTGCCGCCACTGTGCCCATCTAATTGCCGCCACTGTGCCCATCAAACGCAGCCACTGTGCAATCAATTGCCGCCACTGTGCCATCAAATGCAGCCACTGTGCCCATCAAATGCCGCCATTGTGCCCATAAAATGCAGCCACTGTACCCATCAAATGCAGCCACTGTGCCCATCAAACGCAGCCACTGTACCCATAAGTTTTCCGCCACTGTGCCATCAAACAGAGCCACTGTGTCTATCAATTGCTGACACTGTGCCCAACAATTGCTGCCAGTGCGGCCATCAATTACCGCCACTGTGCCCATCAAATGCTGCCAGTGTGCCCATCAATTGCCGCTACCGTGCCCATCAACTGCCACTACTGTGCTCAACAACTGCTGCCGTTATGCCCATCAACCGCTTCCAGTGTGCCCATGAATTGCCGCTACTGTGCCACCAATTGCTGCCAGTGTGCATCCCCCGCCCGCCTGGCTCTTACCTTGTCTCGGTGGGGCTGCGGGTCACCGCGGCGATGTCCTCCACGCTCCTCGATGTCTTCTCCCATCCTCTCTTCCGGTCCTCTACTATGATTGGATGCCTGATAGGCGGCGTCCAATCACAGCGCCTGTCGTTTCAGCCAATCAGGTGACAGGTAACAGACCCGAGCACCTGACTGGCTGAGAGGCGGTTCAGTGTTAGGAAAGTGAATATTCATTCGCTTTCCTAACACAATGCTGAGTGAACAGCGAACGCCCAGCATGGCGCCCGCTGTTCACCTTTTTGGACGCCTATTAGAGCCTACCGCTCCAATCAGGTGCTTCCAAAAAACACCCCGCCGCTGTAATTCAGGCGCCCGAAAAGGGGTCGGGCACCTGAATAAGGGGCATCAGCGGTGACCATAGGTAGATTCATGCAATGCAAATTACTTATTTGCTAAATTTTATAACAAAAACGTGGTCTTTGGGTAGAGTGTTACATGACCGAGTAATTGTCATTCAAAGTGTGACAGTGAAAGTGCCCAGGAGGCAAGTGGTTAAAAATTTAACCAATCATTCCTAATAATAATAATTGAAAGAATATTAATAGTGATCAGTGGGGTCCATGAGAATGCACAGAATGGATGAGCTGGGAAGCTCTTTAGACAATCGATCTGATCCTAGGAAAAAGGAGGATGGGGTTCCTTCGATCCCTGCAGGAGGTTCCTTCGATCCCTGCAGGAGGTTCCTTCGATCCCTGCAGCCCTCTCTGCTGCGGGACCCGGGATGGGCTTCATAGGGAGCTTTCCTTTCATTGGGCCCTGTAGGGTCAAATGAGATGTACATGGGGGGGGGGGGGGGTCAAGAATTCTTCCACCCACTGATCACCAATGTAAGGGACATTCTTCCCACTGATCACCAATGTAAGGGACATTCTTCTCACTGATCACCAATGTAAGGAACATTCTTCTCACTGATCACCAATGTAAGGAGCATTCTTCTCACTGATCACCAATGTAAGGGACATTCTTCTCACTGATCACCAATGTAAGGGACATTCTTCCCACTGATCACCAATGTAAGGAGCATTCTTCTCACTGATCACCAATGTAAGGAACATTCTTCTCACTGATCACCAATGTAAGGAACATTCTTCCCACTGATCACCAATGTAAGGGACATTCTTCTCACAGATCACCAATGTAAGGGACATTCTTCCCACTGATCACCAATGTAAGGGACATTCTTCCCACTGATCACCAATGTAAGGGACATTCTTCCCACAGATCACCAATGTAAGGGACATTCTTCCCACTGATCACCAATGTAAGGGACATTCTTCCCACTGATCCCCAATGTAAGGAACATTCTTCTCACTGGTCACCAATGTAAGGGACATTCTTCCCACTGATCACCAATGTAAGGAACATTCTTCTCACTGATCACCAATGTAAGGGACATTCTTCTCACTGATCACCAATGTAAGGGACATTCTTCCCACTGATCACCAATGTAAGGAACATTCTTCTCACTGATCACCAATGTAAGGGACATTCTTCCCACTGATCACCAATGTAAGGGACATTCTTCCCACTGATCACCAATGTAAGGGACATTCTTCCCACTGATCACCAATGTAAGGGACATTCTTCCCACAGATCACCAATGTAAGGGACATTCTTCCCACTGATCACCAATGTAAGGGACATTCTTCCCACTGATCCCCAATGTAAGGAACATTCTTCTCACTGGTCACCAATGTAAGGGACATTCTTCCCACTGATCACCAATGTAAGGAACATTCTTCTCACTGATCACCAATGTAAGGGACATTCTTCTCACTGATCACCAATGTAAGGGACATTCTTCCCACTGATCACCAATGTAAGGAACATTCTTCTCACTGATCACCAATGTAAGGGACATTCTTCCCACTGATCACCAATGTAAGGGACATTCTTCCCACTGATCACCAATGTAAGGGACATTCTTCCCACTGATCACCAATGTAAGGAACATTCTTCCCACTGATCACCAATGTAAGGAACATTCTTCTCACTGATCACCAATGTAAGGGACATTCTTCTCACTGATCACCAATGTAAGGACATTCTTCTCACTGATCACCAATGTAAGGGACATTCTTCTCACTGATCACCAATGTAAGGGACATTCTTCTCACTGATCCCCAATGTAAGGAACATTCTTCTCACTGATCACCAATGTAAGGGACATTCTTCTCACTGATCACCAATGTAAGGGACATTCTTCTCACTGATCACCAATGTAAGGGACATTCTTCCCACAGATCACCAATGTAAGGGACATTCTTCCCACTGATCACCAATGTAAGGGACATTCTTCCCACTGATCCCCAATGTAAGGAACATTCTTCTCACTGGTCACCAATGTAAGGAACATTCTTCTCACTGATCACCAATGTAAGGAACATTCTTCCCACTGATCACCAATGTAAGGAACATTCTTCTCACTGATCACCAATGTAAGGAACATTCTTCCCACTGATCACCAATGTAAGGGACATTCTTCTCACTGATCACCAATGTAAGGACATTCTTCTCACTGATCACCAATGTAAGGGACATTCTTCTCACTGATCACCAATGTAAGGGACATTCTTCTCACTGATCCCCAATGTAAGGAACATTCTTCTCACTGATCACCAATGTAAGGGACATTCTTCTCACTGATCACCAATGTAAGGGACATTCTTCTCACTGATCACCAATGTAAGGGACATTCTTCTCACTGATCACCAATGTCAGGGACATTCTTCTCACTGATCACCAATGTAAGGGACATTCTTCCCACTGATCACCAATGTAAGGGACATTCTTCTCACTGATCACCAATGTAAGGGACATTCTTCTCACTGATCACCAATGTAAGGGACATTCTTCTCACTGATCACCAATGTAAGGGACATTCTTCTCACTGATCACCAATGTCAGGGACATTCTTCTCACTGATCACCAATGTAAGGGACATTCTTCCCACTGATCACCAATGTAAGGAACATTCTTCCCACTGATCACCAATGTAAGGGACATTCTTCTCACTGATCACCAATGTCAGGGACATTCTTCTCACTGATCACCAATGTAAGGGACATTCTTCCCACTGATCACCAATGTAAGGGACATTCTTCTCACTGATCACCAATGTAAGGGACATTCTTCTCACTGATCACCAATGTCAGGGACATTCTTCTCACTGATCACCAATGTAAGGGACATTCTTCCCACTGATCACCAATGTAAGGGACATTCTTCTCACTGATCACCAATGTAAGGGACATTCTTCTCACTGATCACCAATGTAAGGGACATTCTTCTCACTGATCACCAATGTAAGGGACATTCTTCTCACTGATCACCAATGTAAGGGACATTCTTCTCACTGGTCACCAATGTAAGGAACATTCTTCTCACTGATCACCAATGTAAGGGACATTCTTCTCACTGATCACCAATGTAAGGGACATTCTTCTCACTGGTCACCAATGTAAGGGACATTCTTCTCACTGATCACCAATGTAAGGAACATTCTTCTCACTGATCACCAATGTAAGGGACATTCTTCTCACTGATCACCAATGTAAGGAACATTCTTCTCACTGATCACCAATGTAAGGGACATTCTTCTCACTGGTCACCAATGTAAGGAACATTCTTCTCACTGATCACCAATGTAAGGGACATTCTTCTCACTGATCACCAATGTAAGGAACATTCTTCTCACTGATCACCAATGTAAGGGACATTCTTCTCACTGATCACCAATGTAAGGGACATTCTTCTCACTGGTCACCAATGTAAGGAACATTCTTCCCACTGATCACCAATTGGTGCCAGGAAAGAAAAATGAAGGTAAATATTTGATCCAATTTTCTGTTTCCCCTGTATGTACGCCGCCATGTTGGCGCCAGTCTGTCCTCTGTAAGAGTTTAGGATCTCGATATGCAGAGAATAATTCCCATTGTAGAGGAACCCCTCCTCCCCCCCTCCCGGTATCGGTCAGAAGTCCGCGCATCGCATGGTGCGTGTCGTAGAACGGATCCTTGCTGCAGTTCTCAGAAGTTTCAGGAAACGGCGAGTCGTTGTGAGAAGGTCAATCAGGGTTTCGGCTTTTCATTTCCGGTGATGGTTCTACTTCCAGAACCGTAATCCACCCCTCAATGATCCGCCCACATCTACTTATCACAGCTATTCACCAAGCCTGATGCCTGAACCGGCTCACGGCGGAGTCCTCCGGGGGGGGGGGGGCTGGGCACCCAGGTGGAAAGAATTTGGAGGCCTCCATCCAACTCTCCAGCTTTGATCACAGAGAGGGAAAATCCTTTCACTCGACCCTCTGGAAATCACACCTGTAATTAGCACTCTGGTAGAGGATCGGGGGGGGATTCACCGCGGAGGGATCACAAAGGAACTTTATTGCACAATAATGGATGTATTAGGAGAAGACGTTGGGAGTTCCTGGACCTTTTATGAGACAAAGTGACACTTAAATACCTGAAACTACAATTTGAATTGACACCATCACTAAGAAAGTCAAGAGGACCTGTTAGAAGACGTCTACGACCCTGACCGGTACCAGCCAGCTGCGGGCAACCTTTGCCTCCGGAGAGCGACAACCGGTGCTGGAACCTCAGCATCCAACGCGTCTGGATGCGTCCAATCCCAGCACCTCCAGCCGGCACCCACCAGCACCTCCCTACTGCCGACGTATCCGGCACCCACCAGCACCTCCCTACTGCTTGCTATGACTACTCCACCGACGTAGCCGGCACCCACCAGCACCTCCCTACTGCTTGCTATGACTACCCCACCGACGTAGCCGGCACCCACCAGCATCTCCCTACTGCTTGCTATGACTACCCCACCGACGTAGCCGGCACCCACCAGCATCTCCCTACTGCTTGCTATGACTACCCCACCAACGTAACCGGCACCCACCAGCACCTCCCTACTGCTTGCTATGACTACCCCACCGACGTAGCCGGCACCCACCAGCATCTCCCTACTGCTTGCTATGACTACCCCACGACATAGCCGGCACCCACCAGCAGCTTTCGCGAAACTTTATTTACTTGAGGGAATACAACATACAGTCCTCCAGGCTCACGTGTATCGACCCTCAGTGGGTCTTATTCTAAGCCATGAGTATCGACCCTCAGTAGGTCTTATTCTTAGCCACGTGTATCGACCCTCAGTAGGTCTTATTCATAGCCACGTGTATCGACCCTCAGTAGGTCTTATTCATAGCCACGAGTATCGACCCTCAGTAGGTCTTATTCATAGCCACGCGTATCGACCCTCAGTAGGTCTTATTCATAGCCACGAGTATCTACCCTCAGTAGGTCATATTCATAGCCACGAGTACCGACCCTCAGTAGGTCTTATTCATAGCCACGAGTATCGACCCTCAGTAGGTCATATTCATAGCCACGAGTATCGACCCTCAGTAGGTCTTATTCATAGCCACGAGTATCGACCCTCAGTAGGTCTTATTCATAGCCACGAGTATCGACCCTCAGTAGGTCTTATTCATAGCCACGCGTATCGGCCCTCAGTAGGTCTTATTCATAGCCACGTGTATCGACCCTCAGTAGGTCTTATTCATAGCCACGAGTATCGACCCTCAGTAGGTCTTATTCATAGCCACGTGTATCGACCCACAGTAGGTCTTATTTATAGCCACGAGTATCGACCCTCAGTAGGTCATATTCATAGCCACGAGTATCGACCCTCAGTAGGTCTTATTCATAGCCACGTGTATCGACCCTCAGTAGGTCTTATTCATAGCCACGAGTATCGACCCTCAGTAGGTCTTATTCATAGCCACGTGTATCGACCCTCAGTAGGTCTTATTCATAGCCACGAGTATCGACCCTCAGTAGGTCTTATTCATAGCCACGTGTATCGACCCACAGTAGGTCTTATTTATAGCCACGTGTATCGACCCTCAGTAGGTCATATTCATAGCCACGAGTATCGACCCTCAGTAGGTCTTATTCATAGCCACGAGTATTGAACCTCAGTAGGTCTTATTCATAGCCACGAGTATCGACCCTCAGTAGGTCTTATTCATAGCCACGAGTATCGACCCTCAGTAGGTCTTATTCATAGCCACGTGTATCGACCCTCAGTAGGTCTTATCCATAGCCACGTGTACCGACCCTCAGTAGGTCTTATTCATAGCCACGTGTATCGACCCTCAGTAGGTCTTATTCATAGCCACGTGTATCGACCCTCAGTAGGTCTTATTCATAGCCACGTGTATCGACCCTCAGTAGGTCTTATTCATAGCCACGAGTATCGACCCTCAGTAGGTCTTATTCTTAGCCACGTGTACCGACCCTCAGTATGTCTTATTCATAGCCACGAGTATCGACCCTCAGTATGTCTTATTCATAGCCACGAGTATCGACCCTCAGTAGGTCTTATTCATAGCCACGACTATCGACCCTCAGTAGGTCTTATTCATAGCCACAAGTATCGACCCTCAGTAGGTCTTATTCATAGCCACGTCTATCGACCCTCAGTGGGTCTTATTCTAAGCCATGAGTATCGACCCTCAGTAGGTCTTATTCTTAGCCACGTGTACCGACCCTCAGTATGTCTTATTCATAGCCACGTGTATCGACCCTCAGTAGGTCTTATTCATAGCCACGTGTATCGACCCTCAGTAGGTCTTATTCATAGCCACGAGTATCGACCCTCAGAAGGTCTTATTCATAGCCACGAGTATCGACCCTCAGTAGGTCATATTCATAGCCACGAGTACCGACCCTCAGTAGGTCTTATTCATAGCCACGAGTATCGACCCTCAGTAGGTCATATTCATAGCCACGAGTATCGACCCTCAGTAGGTCTTATTCATAGCCACGAGTATCGACCCTCAGTAGGTCTTATTCATAGCCACGAGTATCGACCCTCAGTAGGTCTTATTCATAGCCACGCGTATCGGCCCTCAGTAGGTCTTATTCATAGCCACGTGTATCGACCCTCAGTAGGTCTTATTCATAGCCACGAGTATCGACCCTCAGTAGGTCTTATTCATAGCCACGTGTATCGACCCACAGTAGGTCTTATTTATAGCCACGAGTATCGACCCTCAGTAGGTCTTATTCATAGCCACGAGTATCGATCATCAGAAGGTCTTATTCATAGCCATGAGTATCGACCCTCAGTAGGTCATATTCATAGCCACAAGTATCGACCCTCAGTAGGTCTTATTCATAGCCACGAGTATTGAACCTCAGTAGGTCTTATTCATAGCCACGTGTATCGACCCTCAGTAGGTCATATTCATAGCCACGAGTATCGACCCTCAGTAGGTCTTATTCATAGCCACGAGTATTGAACCTCAGTAGGTCTTATTCATAGCCACGAGTATCGACCCTCAGTAGGTCTTATTCATAGCCACGAGTATCGACCCTCAGTAGGTCTTATTCATAGCCACGTGTATCGACCCTCAGTAGGTCTTATTCATAGCCACGTGTACCGACCCTCAGTAGGTCTTATTCATAGCCACGTGTATCGACCCTCAGTAGGTCTTATTCATAGCCACGTGTATCGACCCTCAGTAGGTCTTATTCATAGCCACGTGTATCGACCCTCAGTAGGTCTTATTCATAGCCACGAGTATCGACCCTCAGTAGGTCTTATTCTTAGCCACGTGTACCGACCCTCAGTATGTCTTATTCATAGCCACGGGTATCGGCCCTCAGTAGGTCTTATTCATAGCTACGAGTATCGACCCTCAGTAGGTCTTATTCATAGCCACGACTATCGACCCTCAGTAGGTCTTATTCATAGCCACAAGTATCGACCCTCAGTAGGTCTTATTCATAGCCACGTCTATCGACCCTCAGTATGTCTTATTCTAAGCCATGAGTATCGACCCTCAGTAGGTCTTATTCTTAGCCACGTGTATCGACCCTCAGTAGGTCTTATTCATAGCCACGAGTATCGACCCTCAGAAGGTCTTATTCATAGCCATGAGTATCGACCCTCAGTAGGTCATATTCATAGCCACGAGTACCGATCCTCAGTAGGTCTTATTCATAGCCACGAGTATCGACCCTCAGTAGGTCTTATTCATAGCCACGAGTATCGACCCTCAGTAGGTCATATTCATAGCCACGAGTATCGACCCTCAGTAGGTCTTATTCATAGCCACGAGTATCGACCCTCAGTAGGTCATATTCATAGCCACGAGTATCGACCCTCAGTAGGTCTTATTCATAGCCACGCGTATCGGCCCTCAGTAGGTCTTATTCATAGCCACGTGTATCGACCCTCAGTAGGTCTTATTCATAGCCACGTGTATCGACCCTCAGTAGGTCTTATTCATAGCCACGTGTATCGACCCTCAGTAGGTCTTATTCATAGCCACGAGTATCGACCCTCAGTAGGTCTTATTCTTAGCCACGTGTACCGACCCTCAGTATGTCTTATTCATAGCCACGGGTATCGGCCCTCAGTAGGTCTTATTCATAGCTACGAGTATCGACCCTCAGTAGGTCATATTCATAGCCACGAGTATCGACCCTCAGTAGGTCTTATTCATAGCCACGAGTATCGACCCTCAGTAGGTCATATTCATAGCCACGAGTATCGACCCTCAGTAGGTCTTATTCATAGCCACGCGTATCGGCCCTCAGTAGGTCTTATTCATAGCCACGTGTATCGACCCTCAGTAGGTCTTATTCATAGCCACGTGTATCGACCCTCAGTAGGTCTTATTCATAGCCACGTGTATCGACCCTCAGTAGGTCTTATTCATAGCCACGAGTATCGACCCTCAGTAGGTCTTATTCTTAGCCACGTGTACCGACCCTCAGTATGTCTTATTCATAGCCACGGGTATCGGCCCTCAGTAGGTCTTATTCATAGCTACGAGTATCGACCCTCAGTAGGTCTTATTCATAGCCACGACTATCGACCCTCAGTAGGTCTTATTCATAGCCACAAGTATCGACCCTCAGTAGGTCTTATTCATAGCCACGTCTATCGACCCTCAGTATGTCTTATTCTAAGCCATGAGTATCGACCCTCAGTAGGTCTTATTCATAGCCACGTGTATCGACCCTCAGTAGGTCTTATTCATAGCCACGAGTATCGACCCTCAGAAGGTCTTATTCATAGCCATGAGTATCGACCCTCAGTAGGTCATATTCATAGCCACGAGTACCGATCCTCAGTAGGTCTTATTCATAGCCACGAGTATCGACCCTCAGTAGGTCTTATTCATAGCCACGAGTATCGACCCTCAGTAGGTCATATTCATAGCCACGAGTATCGACCCTCAGTAGGTCTTATTCATAGCCACGAGTATCGACCCTCAGTAGGTCATATTCATAGCCACGAGTATCGACCCTCAGTAGGTCTTATTCATAGCCACGCGTATCGGCCCTCAGTAGGTTTTATTCATAGCCACGAGTATCGACCCTCAGTAGGTCTTATTCATAGCTACGAGTATCGACCCTCAGTAGGTCTTATTCATAGCCACGACTATCGACCCTCAGTAGGTCTTATTCATAGCCACAAGTATCGACCCTCAGTAGGTCTTATTCATAGCCACGTCTATCGACCCTCAGTATGTCTTATTCTAAGCCATGAGTATCGACCCTCAGTAGGTCTTATTCTTAGCCACGTGTATCGACCCTCAGTAGGTCTTATTCATAGCCACGAGTATCGACCCTCAGAAGGTCTTATTCATAGCCATGAGTATCGACCCTCAGTAGGTCATATTCATAGCCACGAGTACCGATCCTCAGTAGGTCTTATTCATAGCCACGAGTATCGACCCTCAGTAGGTCTTATTCATAGCCACGAGTATCGACCCTCAGTAGGTCATATTCATAGCCACGAGTATCGACCCTCAGTAGGTCTTATTCATAGCCACGAGTATCGACCCTCAGTAGGTCATATTCATAGCCACGAGTATCGACCCTCAGTAGGTCTTATTCATAGCCACGCGTATCGGCCCTCAGTAGGTCTTATTCATAGCCACGTGTATCGACCCTCAGTAGGTCTTATTCATAGCCACGTGTATCGACCCTCAGTAGGTCTTATTCATAGCCACGTGTATCGACCCTCAGTAGGTCTTATTCATAGCCACGAGTATCGACCCTCAGTAGGTCTTATTCTTAGCCACGTGTACCGACCCTCAGTATGTCTTATTCATAGCCACGGGTATCGGCCCTCAGTAGGTCTTATTCATAGCTACGAGTATCGACCCTCAGTAGGTCTTATTCATAGCCACGACTATCGACCCTCAGTAGGTCTTATTCATAGCCACAAGTATCGACCCTCAGTAGGTCTTATTCATAGCCACGTCTATCGACCCTCAGTATGTCTTATTCTAAGCCATGAGTATCGACCCTCAGTAGGTCTTATTCTTAGCCACGTGTATCGACCCTCAGTAGGTCTTATTCATAGCCACGAGTATCGACCCTCAGAAGGTCTTATTCATAGCCATGAGTATCGACCCTCAGTAGGTCATATTCATAGCCACGAGTACCGATCCTCAGTAGGTCTTATTCATAGCCACGAGTATCGACCCTCAGTAGGTCTTATTCATAGCCACGAGTATCGACCCTCAGTAGGTCATATTCATAGCCACGAGTATCGACCCTCAGTAGGTCTTATTCATAGCCACGAGTATCGACCCTCAGTAGGTCATATTCATAGCCACGAGTATCGACCCTCAGTAGGTCTTATTCATAGCCACGCGTATCGGCCCTCAGTAGGTCTTATTCATAGCCACGTGTATCGACCCTCAGTAGGTCTTATTCATAGCCACGTGTATCGACCCTCAGTAGGTCTTATTCATAGCCACGTGTATCGACCCTCAGTAGGTCTTATTCATAGCCACGAGTATCGAACCTCAGTAGGTCTTAACCAGTTCCCGCCTGGCCTAAAGCAAATGGCTGCGGCGATCAGTGGTAAGCCGTGTCTCTTGGATAAAGCACATCACGATCAGGATAAAGAGCATATTACATTGGCTCTTTACCATGTGATCAGCTGTGCCCAATCACAGCTGTTCTTATGTAACCAAATGCTGGTTATCGGCATTTCCTTTCTTCAGTGCTATCACTGTGAGAGGAAAGGAAAGCCGATAACCGGCTACCTTGTGACAGGGGACACTTACACTGATTATCAGCGCAGCCTCATCAGTGCCCATCAATGCAGAATATCAGGGCAGCATATCAGTGCCCATCAGTGCTGCAAATCAGTGTCTCCTCATCAATGCAGCTTATCAGTGCCCATCAGTGCTGCCTCATTAGCGAACCATTGCAGCCTCATCAGTGGCCATCAATGCCCATCAACGCCGCCTATCTGTGCCGCTTCATCAGTGCCCACCAATGCCGCCCATCAGTGCAGCCTCATCGGTGACCATCAGTGCAGCCTCATCGGTGACCATCAGTGCAGCCTCATCGGTGACCATTTGTGCAGTCTCCTCACATCAGTGAAGAAAAAAAGTTACTTATTTGCAAAACTTTATAACAGAAACTGATTTTTTTCCCCATTTATTTAATAAAAAATAAAAACACCAGAGGTACAGTGTTACACGACCGCGCAATTTTCATTCAAAATGTGACAGCGCTGAAAGCTGAAAATTGGCCTGGGCAGGAGGGGGGTAAAAGTGTAGGCAAGTGCCTGCATTGCATAGAGAAGTACAGAGACCCAGTGATGACGTATGCCATGAAAACAGAAAGGTGCTATTTACAAAGATCATTAGCATGTTGATGAGGGGAGGAGGAGGGGGGGGGGCAGATATAAGCAGATTAAACTTCAGTTCTAAACTACTAAAACAACAGAGGGACTGCGCTCCCTATCAGACGGGGAGGACAGAACATGTGGGGGGGGGGGTGTCCCATCTGCTGAGCGGGGATTATCAGTGTGAGCGCACAGTGGGGGCCCCAATAAAGCCGGCTGGTGTCCCATCACAGGAATGTGAGGGATGCCGAGAGCTGAAGACTGATTACTATGGAGGGGGGGGGGGGGAGGGGTCACATGACCTGCGTCTGCCAACCACTTATCTGAACACGCCGAGGTCATCTCTTCTCTAATGACCACCAAGTCAGCGCACCCCCCAAATGTGTGTATTTATTAGTAGACGACAATGAGAGAAAAAAATATATATATATATAAAATAAGATAACAATATATGTAATAAAATAATATAATAATAATAATATAAATAATAAAATAAAAATACATGTAATAAAATAATATAATAATAATAATAATATAATATATATTGTTAAGTAACAATATATGTTATAAAATAATAATATAACATATTTAATAATATATATAATAAAACAACAATATATGGAATAAAATAACAATATATGGAATAAAATAATAATATAATATATATAATAAAAAAACAATACATGTAATAAAATAATATAATAATAATAATATATATATAGTAAAGTAACAATATATGTGATAAAATAATAATATAACATATTTAATAATATATATATAATAAAACAACAATATACGTAATAAAATTATCATATAATATATTTAATAATATATGTAATAAAACAATAATATGATATATATAATAAAATAACAATACATGTAATAAAATAATAATAATATATATATAATAAAGTAACAATATATTTGATAAAATAATAATATAACATATTTAATAATATATGTCATATATGTAATAAAACAACAATATGACATATATTATAAAATAACAATATATGTATTAAAACAATATATATATATATATATATATATATATATATATATATATATATATATATATATATATATATATATATATATATATATGTAATAATAATAATAATAATAATAATAATAATATATATATATATATATATATATATATATATATATATATATATATATATATATATATATATATGTGTGTGTGTAATTTATAAATAAAACAACAAAATGACATATATATTATAAAATAACAATGTACATAATAAAATAATATATAATAATATATGCAGTAAATATACATATATATATATATATACATATATATATATATATATATATATATATATATATATATATATATATATACATACATATATATATATATATATATATATATATATATATATATATATGTAATAAAATAATAATATAATATATAATAATAAATAAATAAAGTAATATCTAATAATATATGCAGTAAAAAAGTATATATATTATCACTTTTACTTTTTCATATTACTTTTAAGTAGAATAATATATTAATATATGTAATAAAACAACAATATAACATATATATTATAAAAAAAATACATAATAATATAAGGGAATAAAATAATATATTTAATAAAATAATAATATATATAATAAATTAACAATACATGTAATAAAAATAATAATAAATATCTAAAATATAACGTAATAAAATAATATATGCAGTAAAAAAATATATATATTATCACTTGTTACATTTAAGTAGAATAATATATTAATATATGTAATAAAACAACAATATAACATATACAGTATATTATAAAATAACATAATAATAAAAGGGAATAAAATAACAATATATTTAATAAAATAATAATATATATAATAAAAAAAATCTAAATATATATATATATGTAATAAAATAATAATATAATGTATTATCACTTGTTACTTTTAAGTAGATCACTAGAGGAAGCAAGCATTGTATTTAGGAAGTTGCTATATTTTAAACACAATCACTGAAATCTCATAGAAGCTTCTGTTTTTTTTTTTTTTTTTTGCGTCAGGTAAATTTTTATTGAAATTTATTTTTCAATTATACAACAAAGAAACAAGAAAAAAAACAGTTGCCCAAAACAGGCGACTGCTGTCTGAGTACTAAAAGAAAATGAAAACAAATATAAAAAAGAGAAATATAATCTAGGTATAGAAACTTTTTAAATGTGCAGTTTTAAAATACCCCCCCCCCCTGGTGATCCCGCCATGGGGGTCAATTCCCGTTATAGGGTGACAACGCTCTGTCCCTGTCCCCCAATTGCTCTCCTGTGTTGTCACCCTGCCACATGAGAATCCAATGATGAATACAAGTGGTAGTTTCAGCGCAGTTTCAGCGCACATCACACAGAGACGGCCCACTGGGGAAACCATCAGGAAACCCCGCCCTGAGAAATGCTGTCACTGGAGAGTATGAAGGAAGTGGCTGCAAAGAGGCTGCAGGAGATCAGCAAAACATAGGATGCAAAATTTCAAAAATACATTCTTCTAAGGTCCAAACAGTATGAGAAGAAGGGGGGAACCCCCAAAAAAAGAGAGGAAGGGGGAACCCGAATATAGATGTATATATTTGTGTTAATACTGAAAATAAAAAAGTATCATGGAGAGAACTCAACTGTGTCCTTGCATAGTCAGAGATACAGTTACATTTTCAGGACAGGATTTCAGGGGTTACCCCCCCCCTTCTTCTAAGGTCCAAGCAGTATGAGAAGAAGAGGGGACCCCTAAAAGGAAAAAGAGGGGGGAGCCCGATCAATATATTACAAGATCAATATATCTATGTTGATACTTTGTATCTCTGAATATTCAGGGACATACTTGAGTTCTCTCCGTGATACTTTTTTTATTCGTAGAAACAGTTACAATTCCAGGACAGGATTTCAGAGGATGAGAAGTAGCGAGAACCCCAAAAAAGTTTGTCATGAAATGACTGTTTTATTATCAGTAACAGTTACATTTTCTGGATTTCTGGGGTCCCCCCCCTTCTTCTAAGGTCCAAGCAGTATGAGAAGAAGGGGAACCCCCAAAAAAGTTTGTCCTGAAATTACTTTTTTTTTTCAGTAACAGTTACATTTTCAGGACAGGATTTGGGGGGTCTTCCTCCTACTTCTAAGGTCTAAGCCGTATGAGAAGAAGGGGGAACCCCCCCAAAAAAAGAAGGGGGGATCTGATCAATATATTACAAGATCAATCTATTTCTGTTGATACTTTGTATCTCTGACTATGCAAGGACACAGTTGAGTTCTCTCCAGGATACTTTTTTATTTTCAGTAACATTTTCAGGAAAGGATTTCTGGGGTCACCCCCCCCCCCTTTTCTTCTAAGGTCCAAGCCCAAAAAAGTTTGTCCTGAAATTACTTTTTTTTTTCAGTAACATTTACATTTTCAGGACAGGATTTGGGGGGTCTTCCTCCTACTTCTAAGGTCTAAGCCGTATGAGAAGAAGGGGGAACCCCCCCAAAAAAAGAAGGGGGGATCTGATCAATATATTACAAGATCAATCTATTTCTGTTGATACTTTGTATCTCTGACTATGCAAGGACACAGTTGAGTTCTCTCCAGGATACTTTTTTATTTTCAGTAACATTTTCAGGAAAGGATTTCTGGGGTCACCCCCCCCCCCCTTTTCTTCTAAGGTCCAAGCCCAAAAAAGTTTGTCCTGAAATTACTTTTTTTTTTCAGTAACATTTACATTTTCAGGACAGGATTTGGGGGGTCTTCCTCCTTCTTCTAAGGTCCAATCAGTATGAGAAGAAGGGGGAACCCCCCCAAAAAAGAAGGGGGGATCTGATCAATATATTACAAGATCAATCTATTTCTGTTGATACTTTGTATCTCTGAATATTCAGGGACAGACTTGAGTTCTCTCCATGATACGTCTTATATTCGTAGTAACAGTTACAATTCCAGGACAGGATTTCAGAGGATGAGAAGTAGCGAGAACACCAAAAAAGTTTGTCATGAAATGACTGTTTTATTATCAGTAACAGTTACATTTTCTGGATCTCTGGGGTCCCCCCCTTCTTCTAAGGTCCAAGCAGTATGAGAAGAAGGTGGGAACCCCAAAAAAAGAGACAAAGGGGGAACCTGATCAATATATTACAAGATCAATCTATTTGAGATGAGTTCTCTCCACAATATTTTTTTTTATTTTGAGTAACAGCTACATTTTCAGGACAGGGTTTGGGGGGTCTTCCTCCTTCTTCTAAGGTCCAAGCAGTATGGGAAAAAGAGGGAACCCCCCCCCCTCCCAAAAAAAAGAAGGGGGAACCTGATCAATATATTACAAAATCAATCTATTTCTATTTCTGTTGATACTTTGTATCTCTAAATATGCAAGGACGCAGTTGAGTTCTCTCCACGATACTTTTTTATTTTCAGTAACAGTTACATTTTAAGGACAGGATTTGGGGGGGTCTTCTCCCCTTTCTTCTAAGGTACAAGCAGTATGAGAAGAAGGGGGGAAACCCCAAAAAAGATCAATCTATTTGAGTTGAGTTCTCTCCACAATAGTTTTTTTTATTTTGAGTAACAGCTACATTTTCAGGACATGGTTTGGGGGGTCTTCCTCCTTCTTCTAAGGTCCAAGCAGTATGGGAAAAAGAGGGAACCCCCCCCTCCCCAAAAAAAAGAAGGGGGAACCTGATCAATATATTACAAAATCAATCTATTTCTATTTCTGTTGATACTTTGTATCTCTGACTATGCAAGGACACAGTTGAGTTCTCTCCATGATACTTTTTTATTTTCAGTAACAGTTACATTTTCAGGACAAGATTTGGGGGGTCTTCTTCCCTTTCTTCTAAGGTACGAGCAGTATGAGAAGAAGGGGGGAAACCCCAAAAAAGATCAATCTATTTGAGTTGAGTTCTCTCCACAATAGTTTTTTTTATTTTGAGTAACAGCTACATTTTCAGGACATGATTTTTGGGGTTGCCCCCCCCTTTCTTCGAAGGTCTAAGCAGTATGAGATTCGGGGGGGAACCCCTAAAAAAGGGAAGAAGGGGGGAATCCCCCAAAAGGTTTGTCCTGAAATACATTTTTTGTTTTCAGTAACAATTACATTTTCAGGACAGGATTTGGGGGGTTACCCCCCCCTTCTTCTAAGCTCCAATCAGTATGAGAAGAAGGGGGAACCCCAAAAAAGTTTGTCCTGAAATGACTTTTTTATTTTCAGTAACATTTACATTTTCAGGACAGGATTTGGGGGGTCTTCCTCCTTCTTCTAAGGTCCAATCAGTATGAGAAGAAGGGAGAACCCCCCCAAAAAAAGGGGGGATCTGATCAATATATTACAAGATCAATCTATTTCTGTTGATACTTTGTATCTCTGACTATGCAAGGACACAGTTGAGTTCTCTCCATGATACTTTTTTATTTTCAATAACAGTTACATTTTCAGGACAGGATTTCTGGGGTCACCCCCCCCCCCTTTATTCTGAGGTCCAAGCAGTTTGAGAAGAAGAGGGGACCTGATAAATATATTTGTGTTGATACTTCGTATCTCTGAATATGTAAGGACGCAGTTGAGTTCTCTCCATGATACTTTTTTTCTTCTAAGGTCCAAGCAGTATGAGAAGAAAGGGGGAAACCCCAAAAAATAAAAGAAGGGTGAACTCCTAAAAAAGATAAGGGGGACCCCTAAACAGAGAAAAAGGAGAAGCCGATCAATATATTACAAGATAAATATATGCATGAGTTCTCTCCACAATACTTTTTTTATTTTCAGTAACAGTTACATTTTCAGGACAGGATTTGGGGGGGTCTTCCCCCCTTTCTTCTAAGGTCCAATCAGTGTGAGAAGAAGGGGGAACCCCAAAAAAGTTTTTCCTGAAATGACTGTTTTATTTTCAGTAACAGTTACATTTTCTGGATTTCTGCCCCCCCCCCCTTCTTCTAAGGTCCAAGCAGTATGAGAAGAAGGGGGAACCCCAAAAAAAGAGACAAAGGGGGAACCTGATCAATATATTACAAGATCAATCTATTTGAGTTGAGTTCTCTCCACAATAGTTTTTTTTTTATTTTCAGTAACAGTTACATTTTCAGGACAGGATTTGGGGGGTCTTCCTCCTTCTTCTAAGGTCCAATCAGTATGAGAAGAAGGGGAACCCCCAAAAAAGAAAAGAAAGGGAACGTGATCAATATATTACAAGATCAATCTTTTTCTGTTGATATTTTGTATCTCTGACTATGCAAGGACACAGTTGAGTTCTCTCCATGATACTTTTTTATTTTCAGTAACATTTTCAGAAAAGGATTTCTGGGACCCCCCCCCCCCCTTTTTCTTCTAAGGTCCAAGCAGTATGAGAAGAAGGGGGGAACCCCAAAAAAGTTTGTCCTGAAATTACTTTTTTATTTTCAGTAACACTTACATTTTCAGCACAGGATTTGGGGGGTCTTCCTCCTTCTTCTAAGGTCTAAGCAGTATGAGAAGAATGGGGAACCCCAAAAAAAGAGACAAAGGGGGAACCTGATCAATATATTACAAGCTCAATCTATTTGAGATGAGTTCTCTCCACAATAGTTTTTTTTCTTTTGAGTAACAGCTACATTTTCAGGACAGGATTTGGGGGGGGGGGGGGGTCTTCCTCCTTCTTCTAAGGTCCAATCAGTATGAGAAGGAGGGGGAACCCCCCAAAAAAAGAAGGGGGGACCCGATCAATAAATTACAAGATCAATCTATTTCTGTTGATACTTTGTATCTCTGACTATGCAAGGACACAGTTGAGTTCTCTCCATGATACTTTTTTATTTTCAGTAACATTTTCAGAAAAGGATTTCTGGGACCCCCCCCTTTTTCTTCTATGGTCTGAGCAGTATGAGAAGAAGAGGGGAACCCCAAAAAAGTTTGTCCTGAAATGACTTTTTTATTTTCAGTAACAGTTACATTTTCAGGACAGGATTTGGGGGGTCTTCCTCCTTCTTCTAAGGTCTATGCAGTATGAGAAGAAGGGGGAACCCCCCCAAAAAAAGAAGGGGATCTGATCAATATATTAAAAGATCAATCTATTTCTGTTGATACTTTGCATCTCTGAATATGCAAGGACACAGTTGAGTTCTCTCCATGATACTTTTTTATTTTCAGTAACAGTTACATTTTTAGGACAGGATTTGGGGGGTCTTCCCCCTTTCTTCTAAGGTCCAATCAGCATGAGAAGAAGGGGGAACCCCAAAAAAGAAAAGAAGGGGAACGTGATCAATATATTACAAGATCAATCTATTTCTGTTGATACTCTGTATCTCTGACTATGCAAGAACACAGTTAAGTTCTCTCCATGATACTTTTTTATTTTCAGTAACAGTTACATTTTCAGGACAGGATTTCTGGGGTTACCCCCCCCCCTTCTTCTAAGGTCTGAGCAGTATAAGAAGAAGAGGGGGAACCCCAAAAGAATTTGTCCTAAAATGACTGTTTTATTTTCAGTAACAGTTATAATTTTTGGGGTCCCCCCCCCTTCTTCTCAGGTCCAAGCAGTATGAGAAGAAGGGGGAACCCCAAAAAAAGAGACAAAGGGGGAACCTGATCAATATATTACAAGATCAATCTATTTGAGTTGAGTTCTCTCCGCAATAGTTTTTTTTATTTTGAGTAACAGTTACATTTTCAGGACAGGATTTTGGGGGTTGCCCCCCTTTCTTTGAAGGTCTGGGCAGTATGAGAATAGGGGGAACCCCAAAAATGAGAAGAAGGGGGAACCCGATCAATATATTACAAGATCAATCTATTTGTGTTGATACTTTGTATCTCTGAATATGCAAGGACACAGTTAGGTTCTCTCCATGATACTTTTTTATTTTCAGTAACAGTTACATTTTCAGGACAGGATTTTGGGGGTCTTCCCCCCTTTCTTCTAATGTCCAATCAGTATGAGAAGAAGGGGGAACCCCCAAAAAAGAAAAGAAGGGGAATGTGATCAATATATTAAAAGATCAATCTATTTCTGTTGATACTTTGTATCTCTGACTATGCAAGGGCACAGTTGAGTTCTCTCCATGATACTTTTTTATTTTCAGTAACAGTTACATTTTCAGGACAGGATTTGGGGGTCTTCCCCCCCTTCTTCTAAGGTCCAAGCAGTATAACAAGAAGAGGAGGAACCCCCAAAAAAGTTTGTCCTGAAAATGTAACGATTACTACCAATAAAATAAAGAAGTGTTGTCCCAAGCACACTTCTCCGGCCGGCAGCCATGAATATGCGCAGTGTGTGGATTGGAGGGACCTGTTGCGTCTTCTGAGAAGAGGACCTGTCTGGCCTCAATACACAAGAAGCCCATTGTGGGCGGAGGCCAGGTGACAACCTGCACTGTACAGAGCGGCCCCCCGGGGCATTACCATAACACATACAAGAGGCTTTGCATTGTTTAACCCTTTCCTTACCCTACGGCCAGGAAACAGAAAGGTTTGTAAACGGCCTAATTGTTTGTTTACCTACAAATATCCCCCCCCCGATTCATTCTCATGAGGCCCCCATAAAGGACTTCCTCGGACGGAGTGTGGGGCAGGTGCTCATTTCTATACAGAGAGAGGGGGGCGGAGTCTACAGAACAAACAGTTCAAAGAGGGACTACAATGAGCTGTGAAGAGGACGCCGCTGTGAGCTGCAACCTGCAGCAAAGCCAAAAACCTTCATTTCATTCCAAAACTTAAACTTATTTAAAGGGGAATCTAAACCCAGGAGCAGAAATTCTACAGATTGAAGGTCCTCAGATGTGGCGGCTGCATTCCTTTTTTTTAACAATTTTTTTCCTTTATTTTAACCTGGTGATCCTGCCAGTAACTCACTTCCTGTCCCAGGGTGACAACCAGTGACGGCTGGTGCTCAACATTTTTGGGGGGCGCAAACAAACGAAAAAAAAAAAAAACATCAAATGCAACCACTGTGCCCATCAATTGTCGCCACTGTGCCATGACATCAAACGCAGCCACTGTGCCATGCCATTGCCGCCACTGTGCCATGCCATTGTTGCCACTGTGCCATGCCATTGTCGCCACGGTGCCCATCAATTGTCACCACTGTGCCATGCCAAACGCAGCCACTGTGCCATAAAATTGTCGCCACTGTGCCATGCCATTGTAGCCACTGTGCCCATCAATTGCCGCCAGTTTGCCCCTAAAATGTTGCCAGATTGTCCCGTACAGGGGGAATGCAGAGGGGCACAGTACAGGGGGTATGCAGAAGGGCACAGTACAGGGGGAATGCAGAAGGGCACAGTACAGGGGGGAATACAGAAGGGCACAGTACAGGGGCAATGCAGAAGGGCACAGTACAGGGGGGAATACAGAAGGGCACAGTACAAGGGGGAATACAGAAGGGCACAGTACAGGGGGGAATACAGAAGGACACAGTACAGGGGGAATGCAGAGGGGCACAGTACAGGGGGGGGATACAGAAGGGCACAGTACAGGGGGAATACAGAAGGGCACAGTACAGGGGGAATGCAGAAGAGCACAGTACAGGGGGAATACAGAAGGGCACAGTACAGGAGGGAATGCAGAGGGGCACAGTACAGGGGGGAATACAGAAGGGCACAGTACAGGGGGGAATGCAGAGGGGCAATGCAGAAGGGCACAGTACAGGGGGGAATGCAGAGGGGCACAGTACAGGGGGAATGCAGAAGGGCACAGTACAGGGGGGAATGTAGAGGGGCACAGTACAGGGGGAATGTAAAAGGGCACAGTACAGGGGGGAATGCAGATGGGCACAGTACAGGGGGAATGCAGAAGGGCACAGTACAGGGGGAATGCAGAGGGGCACAGTACAGGGGGGAATGCAGAAGGGCACAGTACAGGGGGAATGCAGAAGGGCACAGTACAGGGGGAATACAGAAGGGCACAGTACAGGGGGGAATACAGAAGGACACAGTACAGGGGGGAATGCAGAGGGGCAATGCAGAAGGGCACAGTACAGGGGGGAATACAGAAGGACACAGTACAGGGGGGGATACAGAAGGGCACAGTACAGGGGGAATACAGAAGGGCACAGTACAGGGGGAATGCAGAAGAGCACAGTACAGGGGGGAATACAGAAGGGCACAGTACAGGAGGGAATGCAGAGGGGCACAGTACAGGGGGGAATACAGAAGGGCACAGTACAGGGGGAATGCAGAGGGGCAATGCAGAAGGGCACAGTACAGGGGGGAATGCAGAGGGGCACAGTACAGGGGGAATGCAGAAGGGCACAGTACAGGGGGGAATGTAGAGGGGCACAGTACAGGGGGGAATGTAAAAGGGCACAGTACAGGGGGGAATGCAGATGGGCACAGTACAGGGGGAATGCAGAAGGGCACAGTACAGGGGGAATGCAGAGGGGCACAGTACAGGGGGGAATGCAGAAGGGCACAGTACAGGGGGAATGCAGAAGGGCACAGTACAGGGGGAATACAGAAGGGCACAGTACAGGGGGAATGCAGAAGGGCACAGTACAGGGGGGAATGCAGAAGGGCACAGTACAGGGGGGAATACAGAAGGGCACAGTACAGGGGGAATACAGAGGGGCACAGTACAGGGGGGAATGCAGAAGGGCACAGTACAGGGGGGAATGTAGAAGGGCACAGTACAGGGGGGTCAGGAGGGCACAACACTGGGATCAGAAGGGCACAGTATAGGTTCTGGGACGTTTCCCTGGACAGAACCATATCGGGACAGTTTAGTAAAGAGTATGACTGTCTCAGCAAATCCGGGACAGTTGGCAAGTATGATGTAATGCAAGATTATTGTACCCCCCCCCCCCCAAATACATGGGGCCCCTGGGCAGTGCCCTTGCATTAAGATGGCCCTGAGGGGGAGAGTGTTCTATTTTCTCATCATTATTTCCCATTTTTGTCAAAGCCCAACTCCAGGAAAATGTTAAAATGATCCCACACTTCGGGACAAGGGGTGGGCAGGAGGGGAACACCTGGTGCAGGGGACAGCACTGAATTGAAGGTGAATATTACAGCAAAGGTTCCTTTTTAATTCTTCGACCTGCTTGGCTTTCAATCTTATTGTTTTGTTGTTTTTTAAAAATTCATGACAAGTCACATGACTGGGCTTTTTTTTTTTTTTGTTTGTTTTTTACAATCTATTGTGAAAAGGTTTATTTTTTGTAAAAAAAAAAAAAAAATCAGTTATAATGTTTATAATGTGAAAAGGTTTATTTTTTGTAAAAAAAAATAAAAAATCTGTTATAATGTGCAAAGGTTTATTTTTTTATATATAAAAAAATAAAATAATAAAAAAAAAACAGCAGAATAACCAAAGTACGGCTCTTCAAATATCAACCTAATAAATTAAATAAACTAAAATTAACAAACCAAATTCCCCCCAAATACACCAAAAACACACCCAGTTTAAAAAAAAAAAGAGGACTTTTGATCAATTTTTAGTTTTCAAAGGATTTTAAAGAATCACTTCACTCATCACTTTCTATAACATATAAAAACCCCATTATAATACAGTGACAACCTAGCCCCCCCCCCCCCCCCACACACACACACAAATAAAAAAACACTAAAATGCCACAATGATATAATAATATTATAAAATGTGTCTTAACTCTCTGCAACAATAAAATAACTGTATCTCCTGTAATAACAGTGACAATAATAATAATAGGTGACAATGTAACGTGTCTCTATAAATAAACCCACACACACATAATACTGCTGGACTTCTGGGTTTATTTATAGAGACGCGTTACATTGTCACTTAGTATTATTGTCACTGTTATTTTATTTTATTCATGGGGCGCTGTTTTATATTTTCGGTTTATGTTGTAAAATATTTTTTAACACATTTGTATGTGCTGCATCCAATATTCATTTCTAAAGATAAAATATATTTCATATTATTATTTCATTTTATTTATATTGTTATTATTTGCATTTGATTGTGACATTATAGTGTTATTTTTTTTGTATTCCATTGCTATTTTAAAGGGTTGGGTGTGCTGTATTATATTTAGTTGTAAGGTGTTATTTATTACATTTGTATGTACTGCATTCAAGATTCATTTTATAAAGATAAAATAATTAATTATATTTTATTATTCTCATTGAATTGTAACATTATAGTGTTATTTTTAATTTCCCATTGGTATTTTAAAGGGGGTGTCCTCCTGTATTATATTTGGTTTATATGTTGTAGGGTGTTTTTGAATACATTTGTATGTACTGCATCCAAGGTTCATTTATATAAATATAAGAGATTTTATATTATTATTTAATTTAATTGTATATTATTATTATTTTTCTCATTTGATTGTGACATTATAGTGTTATTTTTTATTTTATTCCATTGCTATTTTAAAGGGTTGGGTGTGCTGTGTTATATTTAGTTGTAAGATGTTATTTATTACATTTGTATGTACTGCATTCAAGATTCATGTTATAAAGATAAAATATATTTTATATTTTTTTTATTTATGATATTTTATTATTCTCATATTCTCGTTGAATTGTGACATCATAGTGTTATTTTTTTAATTCCATTGGTATTTTAAAGGGGGTGTCCTGTATTATATTTGGTTTATATGTTGTAGGGTGTTTTTGAATACATTTGTATGTACTGCATCCAAGGTTCATTTATATAAATATAAGAGATTTTATATTATTATTACATTTAATTGTATAATATTATTTTTTTCACATTTGATTGTGATGCAATGTTGTTATTTTTTTATTTTATTTTAGTATTATTATAAATCAAATATAATACAACGCGTATTATATTTTATTTAAGATACATTTTATTTTATTATTATTCTCATATGCTTGTGACCATAGTGTTATTTTTTATGTTTTTATTTTTATTTCATTGGTATTTTTACCAAATAAATAAAATATAATACGCGTTGTATTACATTTGGTTTATAAATGGTTTATTTATTTGGTAAAAATACCAATAAAATAAAAAGAAAAACATAAAAAATAACACTATGGTCACAAGCATATGAGAATAATAATAATATAAAATGTATCTTAAATAAAATATAATACGTGTTGTATTATATTTAATTTATAAATTTGGTTTATTATTATTATTATTATTATTATTATTATTATTTTTAGTATTTTTTATTATTCTCATATGCTTGTGACCATAGTGTTTTATTCTATTTTTTTTGTATTTTTTTTTTATTTCATTGGTATTTTTACCAAATAAATAAACCATTTATAAATCAAATATAATACAACGCGTATTAAATTTTATTTAAGATACATTTTATATTATTATTATTATTCTCATATGCTTGTGACCATAGTGTTATTTTTTATGTTTTTTTTTTTTTATTTCACTGGTAATTTTAACAGGGTGCTGAATTACAGCGCCTTGAAAAAGTATTCACACCCCTTTGTGCCTTGAAAAAAGTATTCACACCCCTTTGTTTGTATCCAGTAGCTGGGTTCCCGGCGTATTTTGCACCTCCTTGGCGTTGATGACTTCACGCTATCGCACATTATCAGATGCTTTGCACACAATCATGGGGATTGTATGATTCCAGCGCAGGGAAGCGTTGGGGGCCCCTGTATTGCACCCAGGCCATGGTGGGGGGGGGGGCAGGAACTCCGAGCTGCCACCATTCTTGGCTACTGGAGCTCAGAGCTTGTTTGCAAGTCAATAGAAGCGACATGAAATCTCCTTTCAAAGCAAACAGGGAAATGGGAGGGGGGAGAGATTTCACACCTCTGATGTGAGGGGGGGGGGGGTGAGGTGTCAATGCTAATCTGTAACCTGCTACCCCCCCTCCCCCCCCCCACCGAGGAAATCTCTGACAACGCAGAGGGGTGCAAGCAATACAGATGGATGTGTAGAAACAGTGGGCTGGATTCAAGAAGCAATTGCGCCTGTGTAACCATAGTTACACAGGCGCAATTGCTTACTTGCCCCGGCGTAACGAGTTCTCCTGATTCAGGAACCTCGTTACGCCGACTGCAGCCTAAGATATGCGCGGCATAAGGCTCTTATGCCCGCATATCTTAGGCTGCATTCTTGCGATGGCCGCTAGGTGGCGTTCCCGTTGTGCTCAGCGTAGAGTATGCAAATTGCATACTAACGCCGATTCACAACGTTGCGCGAGCCCTGCGTACGCAATTTACGTCGTTTACGTACGGCGGTTTTCGCGCAAGGCTGCCCCTATTAGCAGGGGCAGCCAATGTTACGTATACCCGTATACCCGAATTTTACGTAGTTTGCGTAAGTGAATCGTGAATGGCGCTGGACGCCGTTCACTTTGAAGCAAATGACGTCCTTGCGACGTCATTTGCCGCAATGCACGTCGGGAAAGTTTCCCGACGGAGCATGCGCTCTACGATCGGCGCGGGAACGCCCCTAATTTAAATGATTCCCGCCCCCTACGGGATCATTTAAATTGCGCGCGCTTACGCCGGGCAATTTTAAAGAGCGCACATGCAATTTACGGAGCTACTGCTCCGTGAATCGCGGGTAGCGCAGTAAATTTGCGGGGGCGCAGGGCAAAAACGGTGCCCTGCGCCTACGTAAAAAATGCATAAATGTTACTGAATCTACCCCAATGTATATTTTTGTTTTTATACATTGTATCTTGTATGTTTTTGTTTTTATACATTGTATCTTATATATTTTTTGTTTTTATACATTGTATCTTGTATGTTTTTATACATTGTATCTTGTATGTTTTTGTTGTTATACATTGTATCTTGTATATTTTTGTTGTTTTTATACATTGTATCTTGTATGTTTTTGTTGTTGGATAGAGGAAGATTATGAGGACTGTGTGAATGGAGACCCCAAGTATATGTAGGCTTCATTCACACAGGTGTACTAAAAGCCCTACATCCACCGCGTTTGCCCCCAGAGGTGTTCAATGAAGGTCAACTAGGGACATGCACCCCCGCCCACCCGCCCCCCCCACAGATGTCCAATCGGGAGCAGCCGCTGTGTCCCAATAGATATGAACAGGGGTGCCTGCATTGCGGATGCGTCCCTGTGCGGGCAAACGCAGCCCTCACATGGGAGTATGTTCAGGTACACCTGTATAAACAAGGCCTTACCATGGGTGCTCAACCTGTGCCCCCCCTCCCCTCCCACTCGCTGTTTCAGGACTACACGTCCCATGAGGCATTGCAAGGCTGACAGTTACAAGCACGACTTCCCAAAAGCAGAGGCATGATGGGACTTGTAGTAAAAAAATCAAATGCAGCCATCACATCTACTTACCTAGGTGGATGCTGCATCTGTCCCCCCGATGCTTCTAACACTGAGACCCGAGCGATCGGACACCGCAGATCGCTCGGTTCTCACAGCTCCCTGAGCAGAGAGCTGGTGACTGTCAGTCAGCGGCTCTCTGCTCTGTCCCCTCTTCGCTCATTGGAGCGCTGGGACGTGGAGGGGCGGGAGCGGCCGGATCAGGGTCTCGGCGGCTCACTGATTGGCTGAGGCGGGTGTCGGTCCAGGGATCTGGCGCGATCCCGACTCCATTGTCGCGATCTTGCCCCAACGCCTCTGTGACGTAATTCCGCTGTCTGCTGAGAACGGGTCACAGGAGTGCCGGAGGAACTTCCCTCTTGTGATGCGTAGGAGGAGTCCAAACCAGCTCTCCCCGTACTTCCCCTTTAAAGGCTGCATTCACACCTGAGCGTAGGTCGTTCGGTTGTTTTTTCGGGCGTTTTTTTTTCCGGCGTTTTGTCGCGCGTATTCATGCGTATTTGCGCGTTTGCATACAGCGTCGTCCGACGTTTTTGTACTTCGACGTTTTTTACTTTAGCCAATAGGAAAAATGCTCATCTTTTCATCACTTGTTGCTATGTTGGTAGATTTTTTTTATCTTCTGCCTGGGTGAAATGTTCTATTGATTAAAGCGACGAAACGCCCGTAGCAAACGCTCGTTGTCGCACTAGTCGCTTGAATCGAGCGTTTACATTACTTTCTATGGGAAATAGAAACGCTCAAAAACGCCCAAACCGCGTGATTCACGCGACAAAAAAAGGTCCGGAACTTGTTTGAGCTTCAGGCGTTCGGCGTCGGGCGTTTTGGCGTGGAGATGTGAACCATCCCTATAGAGAATAATGTATTTTTTCCCCTCTAGCGTTTTTCAGCGTCGCGCTTCAAGCGCCAAAACGCTCAGGTGTCAATGCAGCCTAAGGGGTTTATCAGCTGATGTTCAAAAATAAAATTGTGTTTAAATTTCAAGTCGCACATTTACGCCCGGCGTCACTCCCAGATACCGCGCTCACCTCATCTATAATCCAATAATAATGGAGGAGGAGGCTCCAAATCCGTCATTATCACCCCGAAACCCCCCGCTAGTCTCATTCATTCATCTACATTACAGGACAAAGTGTTATAATCCAATTTATGTCACTTTACAAATAATGTCACCTTTCCGATCACACCTGTCAGTTTCAGGCTGATAATGAGATAGAAAGTGTGATATATACCTGACTAATCCACCTGTGTGATATATACCTGTGTGATATATACCTGACTAATCCCCCTGTGTGATATATACCTGACTAATCCACCTGTGTGATATATACCTGACTAATCCACCTGTGTGATATATACCTGACTAATCCACCTGTGTGATATATACCAGTGTGATATATACCTGACTAATCCACCTGTGTGATATATACCAGTGTGATATATACCTGACTAATCCCCCTGTGTTACGTCCCTGCCTGATCTACCTGTGGGATATATATACCTGCATGACATATACCTGTGTGATGTATATACCTGTGTGATGTATATACCTGTGTGATATATATACCTGTGTGATGTATATACCTGTGTGATATATATATATATACCTGTGTGATATATATATACCTGTGTGATATATATACCTGTGTGATATATATATATATACCTGTGTGATATATATATACCTGTGTGATATATATACCTGTGTGATATATATACCTGTGTGATGTATATATACCTGTGTGATATATATACCTGTGTGATATATATACCTGTGTGATATATATACCTGTGTGATATATATACCTGTGTGATGTATATACCTGTGTGATATATATATACCTGTGTGATATATATACCTGTGTGATATATATACCTGTGTGATGTATATACCTGTGTGATATATATATATATATATATATACCTGTGTGATGTATATACCTGTGTGATGTACCTACCAACAGATCACTGGGAAATAACACACATATTGATCTGTACTTGTTTAATGTACTGGCCATGAATGATATCACAGTATATATAATATAATCCATGGCATGTATGTTACACATGTATATATAATTCTGAATCTCATTATAAAATCACCCATAACAGGTATATCACTATATAGTGATCTATGGATGGTACATCACACAGGTAGATATCACTCTGTATATCACATCGCAGTACAGTATACTGTATAATGATCTAGGGAGGGGATGTCATACAGGTAGATCAGACAGGGAAATCACACAGGTATATATCATACCGTTAGATCATACAGGGACAACACACAGGTATATATCATACCGTTAGATCATACAGGGACAACACACAGATACTGTATATATCACACAGGTATAAATATAACACAGGTATATACAGTATCACACAGATATATAGCACACAGGTATATATTACACAGGTAGATCACACAGGTATATATTACACAGGTAGATCAGAAAGGGACGTCACACAGGTGGATTAGACAGGTATATATCTCACAAGTATACATTCACATAGGTAGATCAGACAGGGACGTCACACAGGTATATATCACACAGGTATATATCACACAGGTATATATATATATATCACACAGGTATATATATCACACAGGTATATATATCACACAGGTATATAAATATATCACACAGGTATATATATCACACAGGTATACACATCACACAGGTATATGACATGCAGGTATATATGTCACACAGGTAGATCAGGCAGGGACGTCACACAGGGGGATTAGTCAGGGGTATATATCACACAGGTATATACATCACACAGGGGGATTAGTCAGGGGTATATATCACACAGGTATATACATCACACAGGGGGATTAGTCAGGGGTATATATCACACAGGTATATACATCACACAGGGGGATTAGTCAGGGGTATATATCACACAGGTATATACATCACACAGGGGGATTAGTCAGGGGTATATATCACACAGGTATATACCACTCACTTCACAACAGGTACATCACATATCAAGTGATCCATTGCAGGTATATCACACAAGTATGCATCTCATTATGTAAATAATACATTGCGGGTATCTCACACAGGTATACTGTATATCACGATGTATCTCATTATATATATATTTTTATTCATGGTGAGTACATTATATATATATACCTTCCACGGGTCATTATATAATGTCAATACAATAAATAATATTATATACAGTATATAATGCACTTGACATGGATGAGGATATTATATATAATGTAACCACCAAGAATAAAAAATAATCATCATAATAATAATGTACATAATGTAACTATCATAAATAATATATATATAATGTATTCACCATAAACAATAACAATATAATATACCTGCTATAGATAATAATATATATATAATATATCTGCCATAAATAATAGTATAGTAACATTCCATGTACCTGGCATGAATAATATAATATATATATATAATGTACTCGCCATAGATAATAATAATAATAATAATAATAATAATATAAATAATATACCTGCCATAAAGAGTAATAAATATTCCATGTACCTGGCATGAATAATATATATAATGTACTCGCCATAGATAATAATAATAATAATAATATAATATATATATAATATAATGTACTCGCCATAGATAATAATAATAATAATAATATAATATATATATAATATAATGTACTCGCCATAGATAATAATAATATAATATACCTGCCATAAAGAGTGATAAATATTCCATGTACCTGGCATGAATAATATAATATATATATAATGTACTCGCCATAGATAATAATAATAATAATATAATATATCTGCCATAAAGAGTAATAAATATTCCATGTACCTGGCATGAATAATATAATATAAATATATAATGTACTCGCCATAGATAATAATAATAATATATATATATATACCTGCCATAAAGAGTAATAAATATTTTTAATGTACCTGGCACAGAGGTGAGAACAGCAAGGCATGGGGGCGGGGCGATCCCACCTGGACAATGCAGGGGAGGGGGCGGTCCCGGGTGACGTCAGAGACCCGTATATAAGGAGCCGGGAGCCGGAGTCGGACACAATGTAGCGATCTATAGAGATAGAAGGATCGGTGAGATCTCCGCACAGATCCGTATACTGGAGCCGCACAGCGCCCCCTTCTGATCACACTCACTCACATTGGGACCTGCACCCGTTATTTTTGGAGATTTCCCCCCACCGCACCCCCAATTATCGGCAATGGATCCGTTCTATCTCTGGATTGCTCTTTTCTGCTCCGGCTTCGCGTCTGGTGGCGCCATCCAATGGCTGTAAGTAGAACTGCATTGCATTGCTCTGGGACCCCTCTCTAGAGTTGCTGTATGGGGGGGGGCTCTGGGACCCCTCTCTAGAGTTGTTGTATGGGGGGGCTCTGGGACCCCTCTCTAGAGTTGCTGTATGGGGGGGGGCTCTGGGACCCCTCTCTAGAGTTGTTGTATGGGGGGGGCTCTGGGACCCCTCTCTAGAGTTGTCTGGGGGGCTCTGGACCCCTCTCTAGAGAGTTGTATGGGGGGGGGCTCTGGGACCCCTCTAGAGAGTTGTATGGGGGGGGGCTCTGGACCCCTCTAGAGAGTTGTATGGGGGGGGGCTCTGGACCCCTCTAGAGAGTTGTATGGGGGGGGGCTCTGGACCCCTCTAGAGAGTTGTATGGGGGGGGGGCTCTGGACCCCTCTAGAGAGTTGTATGGGGGGGGGGCTCTGGACCCCTCTAGAGAGTTGTATGGGGGGGGGGGCTCTGGACCCCTCTAGAGAGTTGTATGGGGGGGGGGGGCTCTGGACCCCTCTAGAGAGTTGTATGGGGGGGGGGCTCTGGACCCCTCTAGAGAGTTGTATGGGGGGGGGGGGCTCTGGACCCCTCTAGAGAGTTGTATGGGGGGGGGGGCTCTGGACCCCTCTAGAGAGTTGTATGGGGGGGGGGGCTCTGGACCCCTCTAGAGAGTTGTATGGGGGGGCCCTCTGGGACCCCCTCTCTAGAGTTGTCTGTGGGGTGCTGGGACCCCCCTCTAGAGTTGCTGTATGGGGGGGCAGTTCTGGGACCCCTCTCTAGAGAGTTGTTAGTCTTGTGTCTAAAGATCTTTCTCTAGCTGTAAATAAGATGACAATGCAATCAGATTGTTGGTTTATCCCTCTGTGTAGGTGATCAGGCTTGGGGGGGGGGGGGGTGTACATGGATTTGATGCAAACTCAAGCTTTGCTATATGATGTGTTCCATTTGCCTAAACCTGCATCTTCAGTAAAATAATCCCCCGTGATCCTGCCATGGTGTACCTTGTCCAGGCACTTCCTGTTATAGGGTGACAACGCTCTGTCCCCCGTCTCCTGCATTGTCACCCTGTCACATGGGCTTCTGCTGGAGACCACACGCGCTGTATGAAGCAGAACTCCCCGCGTTGTCCTGGAGCTTCCCGCTGGCCTCTTTGGACCAACAGATTTTCCCTCACTTCCTGTCCTGACCATCGCTTTTACCTGACAGGAAGTGAGGGAAAATTTCCATGAAGTGTGCAGACAGAAAAGACGGATTGGGGGGGGTTGGGTTGGGATCCGGCCTTCCCATACACTCCAGGAAAAAAACTATTATGGTCTGTGTTGTTGTTGGGAGATTTATGCTAATTTCCTGTTCGATTTTAAAACCGTTGTCACCGGGATATTGGTGGTTTTGCCAGCAATCTAGCAGATACCGTCTCGTGTCCACCTGGTGTGTGTGTGTGTGGCTGGGCAGATATCATCTTATCTATGGAGTGTAGATTGTACAGATCTGATTCTGCTTGTCTGTACAAATTGGCGATCAGTTAAGGGCCGTCTGTCAATACGCCGAACCTTCACTACAAATGTCTTTATCAGTACAGGAGCCAATCCTTATCTGTCTGTGTGCCCAGAGATGCTGAGCCACAATCCCTGCATGCCCAGATAATCCCTTATCTGTCTAATGTCTGCGCTCTCCTCCACCCCCCAGCTCTACGGAGAGGGCCATGCACCAATGGTGGTCAATGGGCTGCTTCTAATCATGGAGGGTTCTCCTGCCCGGGGTGGCTGGAGGGTTCTCCTGCCCGGGGTGGCTGGAGGGTTCTCCTGCCCGGGGTGGCTGGAGGGTTCTCCTGCCCGGGGTGGCTGGAGGGTTCTCCTGCCCGGGGTGGCTGGAGGGTTCTCCTGCCCGGGGTGGCTGGAGGGTTCTCCTGCCCGGGGTGGCTGGAGGGTTCTCCTGCCCGGGGTGGCTGGGGGGTTCTCCTGCCCGGGGTGGCTGGGGGGTTCTCCTGCCCGGGGTGGCTGGGGGGTTCTCCTGCCCGGGGTGGCCGGGGGGTTCTCCTGCCCGGGGTGGCCGGGGGGTTCTCCTGCCCGGGGTGGCCTGGGGGTTCTCCTGCCCGGGGTGGCCTGCGGGTTCTCCTGACATGCTACATGAGAGGTTCGGAGACCATGCATAACCCAACAGCCCTTCTCTGTCTGGGGTCCATGGAACCTTCGAGTTCCTCCAGAGGTTGTTGGGGGGGGGGGGGGGGGGGTGTTCCATGTGCTGTGGCCAACTGAACTCCCATCTGATGGTGCCTTCATAGATCCAGGTCCATCACCACTGGACAGAGCTAGTAGCATGACACCAATGATCTTTAAAGTTGTCTATATGGGGTGGCATTCTAACATGTAAAAGGGGGGGGGACATTCTTCCCATAGCCCAATACCGTAAAAAGATGTTCCCCCTAGCCCACCACTGTAAAAATGGGAGGGGGGATGTCCCCCCCCCCCCCCTAGCCCACCACCGTAAAAAGATGCCCCCCCCCTAGCCCACCACTGTAAAATGGGGAGGGTGGGGTGTTCCCCCTAGCCCACCACTGTAAAAACGGGAGGTGGGATGTTCCCCCTAGCCCACCACTGTAAAAACGGGAGGGGGGGTGTTCCCCCTAGCCCACTACTGTAAAAAGGGGGGAGTTCTTCCAATATTCCACCACTGGGAGCGTTTTCCTAATGACCCCCCCCCTGACTAATCTTAGCAGGGGTTTTATTAGATGTGAGAATTTTGTAGGGGTTCCTCCTGGGTAAAAAGGTTGAACAAGGCTTTCTTTGGCATAATTGGGTACCTAGGGTAAGGAAGTTCAACTACTGCCTTCAGATTCTGATGGCCACATAAGTGCCAAAGGGCCATATGTGCCCCCCCCCCCCCCCCCCCGGGCTGCAGGTTGGGCACCAGGGCTGTAGACCCCCTAGAAGACCCGATCTCAACACTTTCCTGGCTGTCCTTTACTCAGCCCTACAAAGAGAACCAATCTGTAGACTTCTCCAGTGCCGGCTTATCAGGAGGTCTAACCATCATGCGAGATTTTCTAAACTGTCCATTCGCTGATAAGCTGCGGTCAGCGGGGCCTGGCCAGGTAGACATCAGATCATCCTCCCACTGTATTGGGACATTTTCCATCCACATTTCAAGTCCTCCAGGGTTCACTTTCCCCACTCTGGGTTGGGCTACCTTTCTTGTCTAGAAAAGCCACCGAGGCAGAAACGTAGACAATGAGGACGTCTGAATTTGGGGATTCTTTGGTGCGTTGGCAGCCCGTTATTTTCAGTAAGCCATCTTGGTGGAATTTAACCCTCCTATTTTCAGCCATGGAAGCCACCATCTTGGCCTCTGGTCTTCAACTGCCATGACACTGCACATGTGATCAGTTATGACGCCAGCCATTGGCTGGTTTGACAGTCTGGAGGAGAGCACAACCAATGGGACAGTTGCATTCTCGGCATGTGCCGGAAATGTAAACTGATGGGTTTGCTTCCACTTTTTTGGATAATGCTGCATGAGGTGGTCTCGATTTTCCTTTAGGAATATTTTATAAAGCTTTTTTCCATGTTCAAGTCTTGTATGTAGCAGTCAGTGGAAGATAATTGCTGTTCTTTGGTCTAACGGATTCTTTACGTCTTCTCCACCTTCTCAGGGGTCTCACCGTTAACGGCAGCTCCGTGGCCTGGAACGAGAGTGAACATTGCAACCTCCTCAAAGGACTGGTCCCTGACCAGATGCAGCTTTGCCGAAGGAACCTGGAACTCATGCAGAGCGTCCTCACCGCCGCCAAACACACCAAACACGCCTGCCAGATGACCCTCTCCGACATGCGCTGGAATTGCTCCTCTATTGAACTCGCACCTCACTTCACTCCGGACTTGCAGAAAGGTAAAAACGTGAATACGATGTAGAAAGGTTCCTTTCCGAAGGAAATAATAAAAAACTTTTTTTTTTTAACTTCTCCGGGTTTTCTCGGAACCGGACTTGCAAAGTTTCAAACAAGACTTGGCGTAACGCCTCATATGGCAACAGAGGTGGTCTCTCTCCTGTGGTGCAAGATATGTGGCATCTTCTTGTGCTGAGAGCGTAGAAAAGTGACTGCAGAAAAAAGGCAGAGTAGTCCATCGAGGTTTTTTTTTTTAAATGTATATGTAGTTTTAACTTTGAGCATGCTCGGTTGTGCACCAAGGCCAAGTTCCTGGTCTCAGACTATCGATTGGGGGCTGGGGAGACTGGCTCTCGATCAAGTGATCACTGTAAAAACTCTGCAAAGAGGAAAAGATGCCTTGTGCCCCCCCAAACTATAGGAGATCTAAAACAAAAAATGGAGTGAGGGTGAACCCCTGTTTGGACTTGGTACCCAGTCGGCTAAAGGGTGACCCAGTATATAGAGCTTGGGAGTGGTGGCTAACTTTTACACTTACAAGAAAAAGTTGCTGTGAAAAATTGAGCTTCTGTGACCAAAGCTGCAGATTAGTGCTGGCCTTCCTGTACAGGGGCCTGGGCCCCATTAGTCCAGCATAGGGAGGCCCTGGCAACTTTATAATGTAGGCCAGTGGTTTCGACCTCTTCTGGCCCATGGGGGCACCATTCCCCCTGCTGACACCAATAATGGGGGCAGCATTTCCCCCCTGCTGACCCTGTCAATGGGGTGCTGTTCTTCCCATTAATACTAAGTGGGGCACAGTCCTCCCAGTAAAACCAGTGATGGGAGGGGGGGGAACTGGTGCCAGGTCACTGGCCAGTCTGGCCCCCCTAAAGCCCGAAGGACAGTAGTAAACTGGCCCTTTTGTTTAGAAAGATTGGAGATCCCTGGTGTAGGCAATTCAAAAGATCATAGCTCAATGCCCCCTCTCTTCCAGTCCATGTTTGCTATGCTTCAGATTTGTGAATGAATAGGGAGCCTATGTACAGAGTGCTTCCTGTTCTTTCATTCTGCAATCTTTTCTCTGCAGCCTCAGCTGCAGCACAGATCTGCCTTGATCTTTCTCTACATCAAAGTGAGACATGGGGGGGGGGGGGGGGGGGGTGGTCTGTTTTAGGCTGCTGATATTTTACCGAAGCTCATTCACGCAGGTACTCGAACTATAATCTGAATAATCATAGTTGCTATATTTTTTATCTAAACTTGTATTCTACATTTCACGTCATGTTGAGTTATAAATATCACGTTTTCTTTCCATTCTTCCTCCAGGGACTCGCGAGTCTGCTTTCGTGTACGCTTTGGCTTCCGCCGCCATAAGTCACACCATCGCCCGGGCCTGCGCTTCAGGAGAGTTGCCGACGTGCTCGTGCGGGGCCGCGCCGGCTGAGGTGCCCGGCCCGAGCTTTCGATGGGGCGGATGTGGCGATAACCTGCGTTACGGCCTCCAGATGGGGTCGGCCTTCGTGGACGCTCCGATGAAGTCCAGCAAATTTGGGACGCAAGCCACCAAACTCATGAACCTGCACAACAACGCAGTGGGCAGACAGGTGAGGGTTTTTTTGTTTTTTTTTTGCCTTGTCCACTGTTTACATTGATGCGTTGGAAGATGTGTCTGTTTTTTAGGCATTGTGGCCATTTATGAACCTCATTTAGTTTAAGATCTAAACCCAACAAAACCTTTAATACTGGAGCTAGTTTTTGGATGTGGTGTTGCTTGTTGGGTGGGGGTGGGGGTGGTGTTGCTTGCTGGGTGGGGGTGGTGTTGCTTGCTGGGTGGGGGTGGTGTTGCTTGCTTGTGTGGTGGTTTTGGTGTTTCTTGCTTGATGGGTTAGTGCGGTGGTGGTGGGGGGGGGGTGCCTGTTTGTTGGGGGGTGGTGGTGTTGCTTGCTTGTTGGGGGGGGTGGTGGTGGTGGTGGTGGTGGTGGTGGTGGTGTTGCTTGCTTGTTGGGTTAGGGTGGTGGTGTTGCTTGTTGGGTGGTGTTGCTTGCTTGTTGGGTTAGGGTGGTGGTGGTGTTGCTTGCTTGTTGGGTTAGTTTGGTGTTGCTTGCTTGTTGGGTTAGTTTGGTGGTGCTTGCTTGTTGGGTTAGTTTGGTGGTGCTTGCTTGTTGGGTTAGTTTGGTGGTGCTTGCTTGTTGGGTTAGTTTGGTGGTGCTTGCTTGTTGGGTTAGTTTGGTGGTGCTTGGTTGATGGGGTTGCTTGGTGGATGTGTTTGAGGCAGTATTGGTTGGTGGGGGTGCCCCCCCCCCTTGCAAGTACCAAAAATCCCTGTTGATCCTGCCAGTATTTCAGTTTTCTTGTATAGTATGTTGCTTGGAGATGGGGGAGATTTTATTTCTAGGACCCATTGGGTTGATTTTACTGGTTCAGCTCTGCATAGGAACCAATCTGCTTCCAGGTTTTGTTGCCAACACTTAATTGAAGAAGCTGAAGTTAGAAGCTAGTTTCTATGCAGAGCTGCACCAGATTTTGCACCCTCTAGGTTTGGTAAACTGACCCCCCTATGTCAGGGACTTGTATTCATGTGTAATGAACCAAGTTAAGAGGTTCCTGTCCTCGGTGTTGCAGGATACTAAAGGGATGACTTCATTTTTTTCCCCTGTAGGTCCTGATGGATTCCCTTGAGACAAAGTGCAAGTGTCACGGAGTGTCCGGTTCTTGCTCGGTGAAGACCTGCTGGAAGGGGCTCCAGGATTTGCCACATATAGCCGATGAGCTGAAATCCAAGTACTTGGCGGCCACCAGAGTCATGCACCGGCAGATGGGAACCCGCAAGCACCTGGTGCACAAGGAGCTGGACATCCGGCCCGTTCGGGAATCGGAACTGGTGTACCTGAACAGCTCGCCGGACTACTGCACCCAAAATCCCAACCTTGGGTCCTACGGAACGCAAGACAGGTGAGCGACCATCCTTTCTGCATGGGGTGTTTTTTTTTTTTTTTTTTTTTTTTTTACGAGTTTGGGGATCCCAGCAGAAAATTACTTTCTTTTGCTTTACCTCCACAATGCTCAGTTACCGTATAAGCCGAGGCACCTAATTTTACCACAAAAAAATGGGAAAACCTATTGACTCGAGTATAGGCCTAGGGTGCCCATGCCTCACTGTGCCCATGCCTAGACTGACGTTTAACATGGGAGTCTACGGAAGGGGTGCCCGGCTTTGAAAAATCGGCTGTACAGGCCACCCATCCCCCCCCTGGTAATGGTTATTTTATATTTATAATATAAAATAATAAATGTAAAATAACTGAAATGACTAACATTTTATATAGAAAAACTAATATTTATATTAAATTTTGTTATTTTTATATTGGTTATTTTATAGTAATTTAAATTGTATAACATTATAAAAATATAAATAACATGTATAATAAAAAATAACTAACATAATTTAATATAACTAACTAATATTTAACATCTAATAGAACTAATATTTAATATAAAATATTTTGTAGTAATTTTTTTAAATGTATTAATTTTTAATTTGAGTATTGGGTGGTTGTCCAGGCTACCCACCCCCCTGGTAATGTTTTTTTATTTATAATATAAAATAATAAATGTAAAATAACTGAAATGACTAAAATTTTATATAGAAAAACTAATATAATTTATATTAAATTTGTTATTTTTATAGTAATTTAAATTATATAACATTATAAAAATATAAATGACATAATAAATAACATGTATAATAAAAAATAAATGACATGATAAATAACTAACATAATTTAATATAACTAACTAATATTTAACATCTATACAGGGATCGACAAATCCCGGGCGCCAGGTCGCCATGGCGACTAGAAATAGTGTCCTGGCGACTTGGCTTGGAAGGTGGGCAAAAAAAAAATAACAAAAAAAATTGTTTTTTTTTTTTGTGAGCTGGTTCCATCTGGTAGTGAGCCGTTGGTATTACAAGTCATTACCACCAGATGTAAGCTGGCGCCATCTGGTGGTGGACGTTGATATTACAAGTTAAGCATTACAAGTTAAACAGCAATTCTAATGTAATTTTTCACTATTTTCACTGCCATATTCTTCCCTCTAATTAGAACACCCAAACATTATATATATTTTTTTATCCTAACACCCTAGAGAATAAAATGGCGATCGTTGCAATACTTTCTGTCACGCCGTATTTGCGCAGCGGTCTTACAAGCGCACTTTTTTGGGAAAAAAATTCTTTTTTTAATTAAAAAATAAGACAACAGTAAAGTTATCCCCATTTTTTTTAATATTATGAAAGATAATGTTACGCCGAGTAAATTCATACCCAACATGTCACGCTTCAAAATTACGTTTGAACACCGTTTACATATGCGGGCGCTGCTCACGTATGTGTTCGCTTCTGCGCGCAAGCTTGTCGGGACGGGGTGCGTTTTCTGGCTCCTAACTTTTTTAGCTGGCTCCTAGATTCCGAACAAATTTGTCAACCCCTGATCTAATAGAACTAACTAATATTTAATATAAAATATATTTTGTAGTAATTTTTTTTTAATTTTTGAGTATTGGGTGGTTGTCCAGGCTACCCACCCCCCTGGTAATGTTTATTTTATATTTATAATTTTAAATAATAAATGTAAAATAACTGAAATTACTAAAATTTTATATAGAAAAACTAATATAATTTATATTAAATTTGTTTTTTATATTGGTTATTTTATAGTTTAAATGTATAACATTATAAAAAATATAAATGACATAATAAATAACATGTATAATAAAAATATAAATTACATGATAAATAACATGTATAATATAAATGACGTAATAAATAACATGTATAATAATATAAATGACGTAATAATAAAAAACATGTAAAATAACTAACATAATTTAATATAACTAATATTTAACTTCCTAATAGAATTAACTAATATTTAATATAAAATATTTTGTAGTAATTTTCCAGCCTAGTGATCCACTGCTCACTTTTTAACATGATTTTATTTATTTTTTCCCCCCAGACTCTGCAACAAAACGTCGGTGGGCAGCGACAGCTGTAACTTGATGTGTTGCGGCCGCGGGTACAACGCCTACACCGAAACCATCGTGGAGCGCTGCCAGTGCAAATACCACTGGTGCTGCTACGTCATGTGCAAGAAGTGCGAGCGGACGGTGGAGCGATACGTCTGTAAATGAATGCTTTGCACGTTTATTTTTATTATTTTTGGACTTTGAAGGGCGAAGGGCCCCTAAAGGATTAAGCTGTAATTGTCGGACGCAATGCAGGCGATTGTTGGTTGGCGAATGACGGGAGAGAGCCATTCAGTGGATCTGCTTCCAATAAAAGACTCTTCGTCCAATCGGAGACCTCGGATGGACACTGACATAAAAAAAAAAAAACAACTAATTGGGCCTTGGCTGGCGGTCCGCATCAAATAATGCACTGAATTTAAAGGGGGACCCTCGCAGTCTACAGCAACTGGGACCTCTATGGTACCCCTGATGCCCCCCCTACACCCCTAATCCTAAATCACTAGTCCTAAAAGATGTTTTTTTTTTGGAGTTTATACAGATGGCAAATTCAAACCATTAGTTGCCCTTTCACATTCATGGTGCCTCGGGGTGTTCAATGATAAAGCGGCCCATTCATTTCAAATGGGCTACATGGACCACTTATAATGCTGCACGTCACACGTGGTGTTTTTTTTATTTTATTTTTTGTTTTTGTCTATTGGCTGCTACTTTACAGTCCGTTGGGGATTCACTCAAATTTTTGTGATTCACACCTTTGGTTTTACATTTTTTATTTTTTAATACAAAATTGGATAGTTGTTCATCCGGCGACACCTCATGTACATTCGTTCTCTGTGAACTAAACGGCTGTGGGCAAAAATCGAATGTTCCTACGCTGTATCTAAGCACCACAAACTGAAAATGCATATTCATTTTTTAACTCTTCTCCCCCCCCCCCCCCAGCCCTCTAAGGGGTTTAGGATGCCGGGGGGCGGAGTTTATTATGCGATTGCCACGATTTGGCTGTCATGTGCTCTCTGCAAGAGTTGCACTAATGATGCAGGGCCGATCCGCCCTATAGGCTCACTATGCAAGCCACTTGGGGGCGGGGGCCTGCAAAGCTGCGGAGGGCCGCCTAAATTACTAGAGACCCTGCCTCACCCTGCTTCTCAACTCGCTGGCTGCATGGGAGAAGAGGTAAGAAGTCGGCACCCCCCCCCCCCCCCCGCTTCTCACTTTAATGTAAGCTGTCATTTACGACCACCCCCCCCCCCTAGTATTTCTAGCCGTTGCCATTTTGAGTAAGGGCAGGTGATTCATGCAGCATTTACTTCCTGGAATCCATCTGCCCTTGGCTCAGGCAGGAGGGTGTGGCTTAGCTGAGAGACCCTCCTGGCATGTGTGACTTTTTTTTTCTGCCTTGGCCAGAATCCAGGAAGACGCTGAAGAAATGGAACGCTAAATATAATCTGCCTTCCGGGTTACTATTGCAATCAGCAAAAGGATTTTAAATTGTTTGTTGATTTGAGAGAGAGAAGTTCCTCTTTTTTTTTAAGCCATATTTTTATTTTCCTCTTCTGGTCGAATGTTCTTCCAATATTGGCAGTCGAGGGGAAAAAAAAGTAAATTCATGGCAAACCCTAGTGAATCGGGAAATTACCAGGTTATAGCCACTAGATGGAGCTGAAGGTCATAGGACTTATTTTAGTAAGAGATGAAATGTAACCATTGTAATGCAAACTGGGGGGGGGGGGGGGCATCATCGGATCCTGTAGTGTCAAACTGGCGGCCCTCCAGCTGTTGCAAAACTACAAGTCCCATGAGGCATTGCAAGGCTAACAGTTACAAGCATGACTCTCACCGGCAGAGGCATGATGGGACTTGTAGTTTCAGAACAGCTGGAGGGCCACCAGTTTGACACCCCTGCTGTAGTGGCAATGGTTGCCGAATCCCTCCAGCGTTCTCTAGAATTCTTAAGATACAATGTAACGATTCTAGAGCATGCTGAAGATCATAGGAAATATCTTGGTAAGAAAAGATGCAATGTAACGATTCTAAAGCAGGCTGGTGGGATTATCAATCAACTGGGATCCGATGGTTGACGATTCCCTCCAGCGTTCTCTAGAATTATTTTTTTTTAAATTGCAATCTAACCATTCTAGAGAACGCTGGAGGGAATTGGGATCCCGGGTGATTGTACTAATCGTACCAGCCTGTTTTAGGATTGTTGCATTCGGGGGCGGACTGACCATTTGGGCACTGCCCAAGGACCCCATGCTACTAGGGGGGCCCCCATCGGGGTTATCTTTTTTTTTTTTTTTTTTTTTTTCTTCCTAAATCCTGACTGAGTGTCTCACGAAACCAGCAGGATTCCAAGCCTCTGCGGTGGGCGCCAGTGACACTCTAAACCAGGGATATGCAATTGGCGGACCTCCAGATGTTGCAGAACTACAAGTCCCATGAGGCATAGCAAGACTGACAGCCACAAGCATGAAACCCAGAGGCATGATGGGACTTGTAGTTTTGCAACAGCTGGAGGTCCGCTAATTGCTTATCCCTGCTCTCTAAACCATTCAGAAATACTCAGTTTCTGAGTGCAGCTGAGCAGTCTTTGAGTATTTCCCAGGCTCTCCGGCGCCCCCCCCCCACCTCTGGCCACATGCGGTATTGCATGCAGTAGAAGTCAATGTGGAACAAATTATTTTCGTTTCCTTTGACTTCTATGTGGAAACTCGCTTTGATATGCAAGTGCTTTGGATTACAAGCATTCTCCTGGAACGGATTATCCTCGTAATCCGAGGTTCCCCTGTATCTCGTCTTGCAAAGATTTTCTATGATCTTCAGCTCCATCTAGTGGCCAGAATTTTTGGTATTATACTTTTTTACTCTTTTCTAAAAGAACCACCCCCCTCCACCAATTAACCTTTGCATCTAAGGAGCATTCTCTTACAGACGTATTTATTTCCTATGATCCTCGGCTCCATCTAGTGGCCGTGATGCAGTATTATCCTGATTACTCTGAATGAAACAAATCTTTACTACTACTGGTTAGTCTCCCCCACCCCCGGGAGGCAACTGGATTTTTCCTGGATCAACTTTACCTTTAAATCACAATATAAATTAAAAAAAATATATATACATATATATATATTACACATTTTAACCCTCAAATATTATATTAATACAATTTTATAATATATAAAAAATATATATTTCCGCCCCTTAAAAAAAGATGGCTGACTCCAAAGGGGGTTAAGAACTTTGGGCCAGATTCACAGAAGAGATACTCCGTCGTATCTCTGCGGCTGATTCATAGAACCAGTTACGCATAGATAGCCATAAGATCCAACAGGTGTAATTGTTTTACACTGTCGGATCTTAAGATGCAATACCGCGGCCGCCGCTGGGGGGAGTTCGCGTCGTAAACCAGCGTCGGGTATGCAAATTAGGAGTTGCAGCGATTCCCGACGGATTTTCGCGTTCGCTACGTCGCTGCTAGTCCCGACGGAGTTTCCCGTCGCAAAGTTGGTCGTCGTTTTACCTGCCCTAACTTTACACAGCCCATGTTAAAGTATGGCCGTCCCCGCGTCGGATTTCAAAAAAAAATTTTCTTGCATAAGACGTCCGGGAATACGAAAGTACGCTACGCACGTCGCCGTTCGAAAAAATGACGTCACTTTGCGCAAAGCACGGCGGGAATTTCAAAACGGAGAATGCGCAGGAGCGCGCCTAATTTAAATGGCACACGCCCCTTTGAATTACGCGGGCTTACGCCGGAGGCCGCCGGCGTAAGTTTTCACGCAAGTGCTTGGTGAATCAGGCACTTGCGATGAAAACTTGCGGCGGTGTAACGTATGTACGATACGTTACGCCGCCGCGATTCTACGTGAATCTGGCCCTTTTTTCTTTGTGGTGGACGCAGTTTCGCTGGACAAATGGCTATACAAATGTTTAAAAAAAAAAAAAAAAAAAAAGACACACGTCGTAATATAAAATTTAAAATATATATATATTTTTTTTTTTTTTTTTTTTTTCTATACACCCTATTTGAGATTCGTGGTGGTTTATTATATATATATTTTTTTTTGGGGGGGGTGGGAAGGCCTAGGTACTTGGGACTAGGTCGAGGGGGGTTTAAGGCCTAAAAATTTAGGACGGGGGGGGGGGGTGTTAAGGTCTAAGGATTTAGGATGGGGGGGGGCCCCTAGGTATTTAGGGCGGGGTGCTACCATAGAGGTCCTCACGATTTTTGGTAGGTGACACGGCACTGTACAATGTGTAAATATGTATCTTCTTTCATTTTTTTTCAGAGGAATGTTTTTTTGTATATTTTAAACCCATTTATATTGTTGCGTATATAAATATTTTATAAAATGTAATTTTTATATATATTTTTTAATTAAATATTATTTTTTGCTCCTGCAGACTTTGTGTTGTATAATTTTTTTTTATTATTTTTTTTAGTCTTTGAAGAGGGATGGGGGCGTCTTGCCAATTTTTTTACCAGATTTTTGGTTTTAGTCTTGGATTAAAATGCCATTTTAGTTTTAGTCTTCTCGATTATTTTAGTCTACTAAAATGTTTTGGTCGACAATGAACACTGGTTGCTGGGGGGGGGGGGGGGGGGGGGTGTTTAAAACAGTTAAATGCTGAGATTAAAGCATGGCATGTGTCCATCTTTCCATCCTGCACCTGTGGGGGGGTACGGTGCGGCAGCTGTGGGGGGAGGGGGTTGGCAGGTGCCTGTGGAGGAGCAGCTGCTCTGGTTCAGTATAGGCCGGGGGGGGGGGGGGGGTGGAGATATGTGGTCTCTGGGTCCTCCCGGGGAGTCCGCAATCCTCAGAATTCCAACATTTTACTGCCGAAAATACCTGCCGTCCTTTTTTCATTTGGCTTCCCAGTCCTATAATTACTCCAATGGTGGGCATTGTGGAAGGCCGATGCCCCCCCCCTCTGTGCGGGGGTCCAGGAATAACTCTGCACATGGAAGCAGCCCCCCCCCCCCCCCCTTCCTTGGCTCAGATTTATGATGGCCCTTTAACCCTCTGGCTGCTCTCCATGGGGGTTCTGCCATCGGGTCCAGACTCAGGAATTTCAATATGGTGGTTGTTGGACAGAGAAGATCAATGGTGGGGGGGGGGGGGGGCGGGGGCACCGCCTCGGTGAAGTTCTGGTGGGGAATGAGTTGGGATGGGGTGAACTTGTGCTCGGCCCGAATGTCACCCGTTCAGGTGTTTGAGCACCCACATTTTTTGTGTGCCCGCCAAGTGCACAGGCAGGAGGTTAACAAGTGGGCCAGGAAGCCGGCTCTGGCATTAACTGGGTAGTCGTCCCACTGACCACTAAATAACATTGCCAGAAAAATAAGTGGGGGTCCCCAATCCATACCAGGCCCTTATCTGGACATAAGGTCCACCCACCCCCTCAAAGCACCCTGTACCCATGTTAATAGACAAGGGCCTCTTCCCCACAACCCTGGCCAGTAGATACGTTTTTGGGGCATATTGAGACTGTACCCCAACTTACTAGAGTGTCAAAGTTTGGTAATTCCTTTATGTCTTTGACTTTGGTACCCCATACGCATTAGCAAGGGGGGGGGGGGGGCTGGGAAATAAAGACACTGTTTTTGGTACCTCATACTCATTGGCAAGGGGGGGGCTGGGATATAAAGACACTTTTTTGGTACCCCATACTCATTGGTATAGTTAGTCAGGTTGAAAAAAAGACAAGTCCAACCATAAACAAGTCAACCATTTTTGGTACCCCATACTTGGCATGGGGGGGGGGGGCTGAGATCTAAAGACACTTTTTGGTACCCCATACTCAACATGGGGGGGGGGGGGAGATTGGGACACTTTTTGGTACCCCATACTCATTTGCATGGGGGGGCTGGAGACTTTTTGGTACCCCATACTCATTTGCATGGGGGGCTGGAGACTTTTTGGTACCCCATACTCATTGGCATGGGGGGCTGGAGACTTTTTGGTACCCCATACTCATTGGCATGGGGGGGCTGGAGACTTTTTGGTACCCCATACTCATTTGCATGGGGGGCTGGGGACTTTTTGGTACCCCATACTCATTGGCATGGGGGGGGCTGGGGAGACTTTTGGTATGCCATACTCGGCCCCCATACTAATGGGATCTGGGGGCCTTAATATTCTGATAAGCTCCCCCTCCACTGGCCAGGGTTGTGGGGAAGAGGCCCTTTGGTGCTGCATTTTCCCCTCCTTTGCTGTGCGAAGGTTTTCGCCATTCACAATGAATGATCCCCTGTGAGAATCGGCTCCATCTAGTGGAAATAATTCGGTATTTCATCATTTATCCCAAATAAAATAAATACTGCAATATGAATATGGCCACTAGATGGTGCTGATTATAGGAGGAGCTGTGTTGTCACCTTGAGGCAGAACTACAGAACCCCCTTCACATCTATAAACATAGAAGGGAGGAGTTCTGTAGCCCTGTCTTAGGGTGACCATGCTTACTCCCTGTATCTATGGACGATCAGCGTTGTCACTCTGGGGCAGGATTATAGGGCCCCCCCCCCCCCCATATATTATGGAGGTGTTCTGTAGCCCTTAGAGATGGCTGAGAACAGTGTAACAGAGTGCAGCCCAGAAAAATGCGATCAGCTCAATGAATTTCTCTAGGAAAGGGCTACAGAACTCCCCCCCCCCCCTCGATAACCTGGAGAGGTACTGTTCTAGGAAGACTGTACTGGATCTCTGGGACAGGACTACAGCACTCCTCCACCTATCCTCACTTAACATAGAAAGGAGGAGTTCTGTCTTCCTGTCCTAGAAAGATTATACTGTATCTATGGAGGAGCAGCGTTAGCACTGTGGGACAGGACTTCAGAACTCCTCCATAACATAGAAGGGAGGCGCCCTGTCCTAGGGTGACCACCGGCACTACTACACCATAGATACAATATAGTGAGTGATGTCACCCAAGGACAGGACTACAGAACTTTACAGGAAGTGAGTGTTGTCCTGTAGGGGGAGGAGTCCGGACCGAGGTGTCCCCATTATTACGGAATGGGAGGAGTCCAGACCGAGGTGTCCCCATAGAAGTGAATGAGAGGAGTCCGGACCGAGGTGTCCCCATCATTAAGGAATGGGAGGAGTCCGGACCGAGGTGTCCCCATCATTAAGGAATGGGAGGAGTCCGGACCGAGGTGTCCCCATAGAAGTGAATGGGAGGAGTCCGGACCGAGGTGTCCCCATAGAAGTGAATGGGAGGAGTCCGGACCGAGGCGTCCCCATAGAAGTGAATGGGAGGAGTCCGGACCGAGGCGTCCCCATAGAAGTGAATGGGAGGAGTCCGGACCGAGGCGTCCCCATAGAAGTGAATGGGAGGAGTCCGGACCGAGGCGTCCCCATAGAAGTGAATGGGAGGAGTCCGGACCGAGGCGTCCCTATAGAAGTGAATGGGAGGAGTCTGGACCGAGGGGTCCCCATAGGAGTGAATGGGAGGAGTCCGGACCGAGGCGTCCCCATAGAAGTGAATGGGAGGAGTCCGGACCGAGGCGTCCCCATAGAAATGAATGGGAGGAGTCCGGACCGAGGCGTCCACATAGAAGGGAATGGGAGGCGTCCCCATAGAAGTGAATGGGAGGAGTCCGGACCGAGGCGTCCCCATAGAAGTGAATGGGAGGAGTCCGGACCGAGGCGTCCCCATAGAAGTGAATGGGAGGAGTCCGGACCGAGGCGTCCCCATAGAAGTGAATGGGAGGAGTCCGGACCGAGGTGTCCCCATAGAAGTGAATGGGAGGAGTTTGGACCGTGGTGCCCCCATTATTAGGGAATGGGAGGAGTCCGCACCGAGGTGTCCCCATTATTAGGAAATGGGAGGAGTCCGGACCGAGGCGTCCCCATAGAAGTGAATGGGAGGAGTCCGGACCGAGGAGTCCCCATAGAAGTGAATGGGAGGAGTCCGGACCGAGGCGTCCCCATAGAAGTGAATGGGAGGAGTCCGGACCGAGGCGTCCCCATAGGAGTGAATGGGAGGAGTCCGGACCGAGGCGTCCACATAGAAGGGAATGGGAGGCGTCCCCATAGAAGTGAATGGGAGGAGTCCGGACCGAGGCGTCCCCATAGAAGTGAATGGGAGGAGTCCGGACCGAGGTGTCCACATAGAAGTGAATGGGAGGAGTCCGGACCGAGGCGTCCACATAGAAGGGAATGGGAGGAGTCCGGACCGAGGTGTCCCCATAGAAGTGAATGGGGGGGAGACCGGACCGAGGCGTCCCCATAGAAGTGAATGGGAGGAGTCCGGACCAAGGCGTCCCCATAGAAGTGAATGGGAGGAGTCCGGACCGAGGCGTCCCCATAGAAGTGAATGGAAGGAGTCCGGACCGAGGCGTCCCCATAGAAGTGAATGGGAGGAGTCCGGACCGAGGCGTCCCCATAGAAGTGAATGGGAGGAGTCTGGACCGAGGCGTCCCCATAGAAGTGAATGGGAGGAGTCCGGACTGAGGCGTCCCCATAGAAGTGAATGGGAGGAGTCTGGACCGAGGCGTCCCCATAGAAGTGAATGGGAGGAGTCCGGACCGAGGCGTCCCTATAGAAGTGAATGGGAGGAGTCTGGACCGAGGGGTCCCCATAGAAGTGAATGGGAGGAGTCCGGACCGAGGCGTCCCCATTATTAGAGAATGGGAGGAGTCCGGACCGAGGTGTCCCCATTATTAAGGAATAGGAGGAGTCCGGACCGAGGCGTCCCCATAGAAGTGAATGGGAGGAGTCCGGACCGAGGCGTCCCCATAGAAGTGAATGGGAGGAGTCCGGACCGAGGCGTCCCCATAGAAGTGAATGGGAGGAGTCCGGACCGAGGCATCCCCATAGAAGTGAATGGGAGGAGTCCGGACCGAGGCGTCCCCATAGAAGTGAATGGGAGGAGTCCGGACCGAGGCGTCCCCATAGAAGTGAATGGGAGGAGTCCGGACCGAGGCGTCCCCATAGAAGTGAATGGGAGGAGTCCGGACCAAGGCGTCCCTATAGAAGTGAATGGGAGGAGTCTGGACCGAGGGGTCCCCATAGGAGTGAATGGGAGGAGTCCGGACCGAGGCGTCCCCATAGAAGTGAATGGGAGGAGTCCGGACCGAGGCGTCCCTATAGAAGTGAATGGGAGGAGTCTGGACCGAGGGGTCCCCATAGGAGTGAATGGGAGGAGTCCGGACCGAGGCGTCCCCATAGAAGTGAATGGGAGGAGTCCGGACCGAGGCGTCCCCATAGAAGTGAATGGGAGGAGTCCGGACCGAGGCGTCCCCATAGGAGTGAATGGGAGGAGTCCGGACCGAGGTGTCCCCATAGAAATGAATGGGAGGAGTCCGGACCGAGGCGTCCACATAGAAGGGAATGGGAGGCGTCCCCATAGAAGTGAATGGGAGGAGTCCGGACCGAGGTGTCCACATAGAAGTGAATGGGAGGAGTCCGGACCGAGGTGTCCACATAGAAGTGAATGGGAGGAGTCCGGACCGAGGCGTCCACATAGAAGGGAATGGGAGGCGTCCCCATAGAAGGGAATGGGAGGCGTCCCCATAGAAGTGAATGGGAGGAGTCCGGACCGAGGCGTCCCCATAGAAGTGAATGGGAGGAGTCCGGACCGAGGCGTCCCCATAGAAGTGAATGGGAGGAGTCCGGACCGAGGCGTCCCCATAGAAGTGAATGGGAGGAGTCCGGACCGAGGCGTCCACATAGAAGGGAATGGGAGGCGTCCCCATAGAAGTGAATGGGAGGAGTCCGGACCGAGGCGTCCCCATAGAAGTGAATGGGAGGAGTCCGGACCGAGGCGTCCCCATAGAAGTGAATGGGAGGAGTCCGGACCGAGGTGTCCCCATAGAAGTGAATGGGAGGAGTTTGGACCGTGGTGCCCCCATTATTAGGGAATGGGAGGAGTCCGCACCGAGGTGTCCCCATTATTAGGAAATGGGAGGAGTCCGGACCGAGGCGTCCCCATAGAAGTGAATGGGAGGAGTCCGGACCGAGGAGTCCCCATAGAAGTGAATGGGAGGAGTCCGGACCGAGGCGTCCCCATAGAAGTGAATGGGAGGAGTCCGGACCGAGGCGTCCCCATAGAAGTGAATGGGAGGAGTCCGGACCGAGGCGTCCCCATAGAAGTGAATGGGAGGAGTCCGGACCGAGGCGTCCCCATAGAAGTGAATGGGAGGAGTCCGGACCGAGGTGTCCCCATAGAAGTGAATGGGAGGAGTTTGGACCGTGGTGCCCCCATTATTAGGGAATGGGAGGAGTCCGCACCGAGGTGTCCCCATTATTAGGAAATGGGAGGAGTCCGGACCGAGGCGTCCCCATAGAAGTGAATGGGAGGAGTCCGGACCGAGGAGTCCCCATAGAAGTGAATGGGAGGAGTCCGGACCGAGGCGTCCCCATAGAAGTGAATGGGAGGAGTCCGGACCGAGGCGTCCCCATAGGAGTGAATGGGAGGAGTCCGGACCGAGGCGTCCACATAGAAGGGAATGGGAGGCGTCCGGACCGAGGCGTCCCTATAGAAGTGAATGGGAGGAGTCTGGACCGAGGGGTCCCCATAGGAGTGAATGGGAGGAGTCCGGACCGAGGCGTCCCCATAGAAGTGAATGGGAGGAGTCCGGACCGAGGCGTCCCCATAGAAGTGAATGGGAGGAGTCCTGACCGAGGCGTCCCCATAGAAATGAATGGGAGGAGTCCGGACCGAGGCGTCCACATAGAAGGGAATGGGAGGCGTCCGGACTGAGGCGTCCACATAGAAGGGAATGGGAGGAGTCCGGACCGAGGCGTCCCCATAGAAGTGAATGGGAGGAGTCCGGACCGAGGCGTCCACATAGAAGTGAATGGGAGGAGTCCGGACCGAGGCGTCCACATAGAAGGGAATGGGAGGAGTCCGGACCGAGGCGTCCCCATAGAAGTGAATGGGAGGAGTCCGGACCGAGGCGTCCCCATAGAAGTGAATGGGAGGAGTCCGGACCGAGGCGTCCCCATAGAAGTGAATGGGAGGAGTCCGGACCGAGGCGTCCCCATAGAAGTGAATGGGAGGAGTCCGGACCGAGGCGTCCCCATTATTAGGGAATGGGAGGAGTCCGCACCGAGGTGTCCCCATTATTAGGAAATGGGAGGAGTCCGGACCGAGGCGTCCCCATAGAAGTGAATGGGAGGAGTCCGGACCGAGGAGTCCCCATAGAAGTGAATGGGAGGAGTCCGGACCGAGGCGTCCCCATAGAAGTGAATGGGAGGAGTCCGGACCGAGGTGTCCCCATAGAAGTGAATGGGAGGAGTCCGGACCGAGGCGTCCCCATAGGAGTGAATGGGAGGAGTCCGGACCGAGGTGTCCCCATAGAAATGAATGGGAGGAGTCCGGACCGAGGCGTCCACATAGAAGGGAATGGGAGGCGTCCCCATAGAAGTGAATGGGAGGAGTCCGGACCGAGGTGTCCACATAGAAGTGAATGGGAGGAGTCCGGACCGAGGTGTCCACATAGAAGTGAATGGGAGGAGTCCGGACCGAGGTGTCCACATAGAAGTGAATGGGAGGAGTCCGGACCAAGGTGTCCCCATAGAAGTGAATGGGAGGAGTCCGGACTGAGGTGTCCCCATAGAAGTGAATGGGAGGAGTCCGGACCGAGGCGTCCCCATAGAAGTGAATGGGAGGAGTCCGGACCGAGGCGTCCCCATAGAAGTGAATGGGAGGAGTCCGGACCGAGGCGTCCCCATAGAAGTGAATGGGAGGAGTCCGGACCGAGGCGTCCCCATAGAAGTGAATGGGAGGAGTCCGGACCGAGGTGTCCCCATAGAAGTGAATGGGAGGAGTCCGGACCGAGGCGTCCCCATAGAAGTGAATGGGAGGAGTCCGGACCGAGGCGTCCCTATAGAAGTGAATGGGAGGAGTCCGGACCGAGGCGTCCCCATAGAAGTGAATGGGAGGAGTCCGGACCGAGGCGTCCCTATAGAAGTGAATGGGAGGAGTCCGGACCGAGGCGTCCCCATAGAAGTGAATGGGAGGAGTCCGGACCGAGGCGTCCCCATAGAAGTGAATGGGAGGAGTCCGGACCGAGGCGTCCCATAGAAGTGAATGGGAGGAGTCCGGACCGAGGCGTCCCCATAGAAGTGAATGGGAGGAGTCCGGACCGAGGTGTCCCCATAGAAGTGAATGGGAGGAGTCCGGACCGAGGCGTCCCCATAGAAGTGAATAGGAGGAGTCCGGACCGAGGCGTCCCCATTATTAAGGAATGGGAGGAGTCCGGACCGAGGCGTCCACATAGAAGTGAATGGGAGGAGTCCGGACCGAGGCGTCCCCATAGAAGTGAATAGGAGGAGTCCGGACCGAGGCGTCCCCATTATTAAGGAATGGGAGGAGTCCGGACCGAGGTGTCCCCATAGAAGGGAATGGGAGGCGTCCCCATAGAAGTGAATGGGAGGAGTCCGGACCGAGGCGTCCCCATTATTAGGGAATGGGAGGAGTCCGGACCGAGTCCCCATGAATCCCAGCAGGCTAAATTAGCCGGGACTAGGTCCTATTTGATGGGACTGTCCCGTTAAAACGGGACAGTTGACAAGTATGCCCATTATTAGTGACACACTAGCCCAGGCTACGATTGGAATGTGACTTTCTATGAGAGAACATAAAACCTGATTATATATATATATAAAATATTGATGACTTTATTCACCGACTTTTCTGTCTCCAATCACCGCCCTCACACTTCTCTCACCTCAGCTGGCTCCGCCCCTTTCGGCTCCTTCTGGCGTCTAATCATACGAGCCCTGCCACCTCCAAGATGGCCGCCACCTCCTCATCATAACAGACTCCTCTGCCACACACAAGATGGCCGCGGGCGGGCGTTGCGTCAGATCCGGCGCGTCTCTTCCGGTGTACGGAGAGCGGACGGGACCAGACATGTTCCAGTAAAGATGGCGGACGGGTCCGGGGCTGAACTGCCGAAGTTATCGGAGCTGCTGGAGGAGGGATGGCGGATCCTGGAGGCGGGAGATCCGGGGGGCCCCGAGGGGATCCGGGAGGTGCAGAGAGGGGTGAAGGTTCTGGAGGAGGCGACCCGGATGGTGACCCAACTGGACCTCTTCAGGTGAGAGGAGGAGGTGCCAGAATAATTATCCCCAACATCCGATGTGGTCCCCAATCCTGGCAATAGTATGGTGAGGGGCCACTTCGGCATGGGGGGTTCTCTCTTCCCTCCTATAGCGGGGTCCCTCCCCAGCACCAGGGGCCCGCCTCACAGAAGACAGCTCGGGGCTGTACCATGTGATCACTGTGACCAATCACAACTGGGCGGCACCATAGTACACAATGAATGGAGGCCGTTCCGTTGTTTACCATTGTCATGTGATCGAGTTGCTGTGTCTGTTGTACGTGGCGGGATCGCGTCACTGCGCAGCCCGGCGTCCCCCCCGGAATGGTAAATGTCTCGCCCATCCCTCATTTGACGATAGACCAGCCGGGAACTGGTTAATAACATTGAGTTGGGCTCATGTAATCATCCAAACCAATACAAATCAAGAGTAACCACTTGGCGCCCACGCTATCGCCGAATGATGGCACCGACCCCAGGAGGACGTCAATAGACGTCGTCCTCTACGACGCACGCTGCGATCACCAAGTCACTGAGATCGGGTGGTCACGTCTCCAAGTAAGGGGGCCGGTCCCTTTGCCACGTGATCAGCTGTCAGCGATTCCCACCTCTGTAGGAGGCGGGATTCGCCGGCGGGGTGTCCCCTTCTGTAGGAGGCAGATTTGGAGGTGGAGGGGGCCCTCATCTGTAGGAGGCGGGATTCGCCGGCGGGGTGTCCCCTTCTGTAGGAGGCGTGTCCCCTTCTGTAGGAGGTGGGATTCCCTGCCTGGGTGTCCCCCTCTGTAGGAGGCGGGATTCGCTGGCGGGCTGTCCCCCTCTGTAGGAGGTGGGATTTGCCGGCGGGGTGTCCCCTTCTGTAGGAGGCGGGATTCCCCACCTGGGTGTTCCCTTCTGTAGGAGGTGGGATTCCCTGCCTGGGTGTCCCCCTCTGTAGGAGGCGGGATTCGCCGGCGGGGTGTCACCCTCATCTGTAGGAGGCGGGGTTCCCCGGCGGGGCCCTCATCTGTAGGAGGCGTGATTCGCCGGCGGGGTGTCTCCCTCATCTGTAGGAGGCGGGGTTCCCCGGCGGGGCCCTCATCTGTAGGAGGCGGGGTTCGCTAGGCAGGGCCCCTCTATAGGAGGCGGGATTCGCCGGCGGGGTGTCTCCCTCATCTGTAGGAGGCGGGGTGTCACCCTCATCTGTAGGAGGCGGGATTCGCCGGCGGGGTGTCACCCTCATCTGTAGGAGGCGGGGTTCGCTAGGCAGGGCCCCTCTATAGGAGGCGTGATTCGCCGGCGGGGTGTCTCCCTCATCTGTAGGAGGCGGGGTTCGCTAGGCAGGGCCCCTCTATAGGAGGCGTGATTCGCCGGCGGGGTGTCTCCCTCATCTGTAGGAGGCGGGGTGTCACCCTCATCTGTAGGAGGCGGGGTTCGCTAGGCAGGGCCCCTCTATAGGAGGCGTGATTCGCCGGCGGGGTGTCTCCCTCATCTGTAGGAGGCGGGATTCGCCGCCTGGGTGTCACCCTCATCTGTAGGAGGCGGGGTGTCGCCCTCATCTGTAGGAGGCGGGATTCGCCGCCTGGGTGTCACCCTCATCTGTAGGAGGCGGGGTGTCGCCCTCATCTGTAGGAGGCGGGATTCGCCGGCGGGGTGTCACCCTCATCTGTAGGAGGCGGGGTTCCCCGGCGGGGCCCTCATCTGTAGGAGGCGGGGTTCGCTAGGCAGGGCCCCTCTATAGGAGGCGTGATTCGCCGGCGGGGTGTCTCCCTCATCTGTAGGAGGCGGGATTCGCCGGCGGGGTGTCACCCTCATCTGTAGGAGGCGGGGTGTCTCCCTCATCTGTAGGAGGCGGGATTCGCCGGCGGGGTGTCTCCCTCATCTGTAGGAGGCGGGGTGTCTCCCTCATCTGTAGGAGGCGGGATTCGCCGGCGGGGTGTCACCCTCATCTGTAGGAGGCGGGATTCGCCGGAGGGGTGTGCCCCTCTGTAGGAGGCGGGATTCGCCGGCGGGGGGCCCTCATCTGTAGGAGGCGGGGTGTCACCCTCATCTGTAGGAGGCGGGATTCGCAGGTGGGGGGGGGGGCCTCATCTATAGGAGGCGGGGGTCCCCGGCGGGGCCCCTCTATAGGAGGTGGGTTTCGGGCCGGGTGTCCCCCTCTATAGGAGGTGGGTTTCGGGCCGGGTGTCCCCCTCTATAGGAGGTGGGTTTCGGGCCGGGTGTGGGATCTGTGTCTGGTGTGGGATTCACACTCTTTGTATCTCTCTCTCTCTGCAGCTCTAACGAGGATCTGGAGGAGATCTCGTCGGCGGACCTGCGGTTCCTCCTCCTCCCCGCCCTCCTGGGGGCGCTCACACTGAAGCAGGGAGATCAGAGTCGGAGGTTGCAGCACCTGGAGGCGGCCCGCACTTATTTCCTGGACTTCCTGAAGAGGTGTCACCGCTACAAAGTGTCAGACTTCACCCTTCCCCCACAACCCAGAGAGACGGGGGAGAACGAGGGGTACAACCCACCCGATCCCCAGTCCAACCTCACCGCCATAGCGGTGCATCGGCAGGCCAAGATCGAGAGGTGAGAGAACGCCGCCCCATCCACAGCATAGACAGTAATGAGAAACTGCCAGAGGAGGGGAGGAGCTTGGTTTCCAAGGGGAGGATTTCAGGTGGAGATGTTACACCAACCAGCAGTGGTAGTATTTCCCTGAATATTGAGAGGGGTAGAGGAGCTGGGCCAGCACACGGTACGTCTATGAGGGAGGAGCTGTGATTTTTCTGGGGGCGGGGCCTCTGACTCTCTCTCCTTGTCTGATGGAGGTGGTGAGGAGCAGCAGAGCGGGGGAGGAGTGGGGCGGAGGAGCTGGACCAGCACATGATGTCTGAGGGAGGGGCTGTGACTTCTCTGGGGGCGGGGCCTCTGACTCTCCTTGTCTGGAGGGGGAGGAGTTGAGTCAGCACATGACATGTCTATAAGGGAGGCGGGGCCTCTGACTCTCTCCTTGTCTGGAGGTGGTGGGAGGAGTGGGGTAGAGGAGCTGGGCCTGCACACGATACGTCTATGAGGGAGGAGCTGTGATTTTTTTGGGGGCGGGTCCTCTGACTCTCTCCTTTGTCTGATGGAGGTGGTGAGGAGCAGCAGAGCGGGGGAGGAGTGGGGCAGAGGAGCTGGGCCAGCACATATGTCTGAGGGAGGAGCTGTGACTTCTCTAGGGGCGGGGCCTCTGACTCTCTCCTTTGTCTGATGGAGGTAGTGAGGAGCAGCAGAGCGGGGGAGGAGCTGGACCAGCACATATGTCTGAGGGAGGAGCTGTGACTTCTCTAGGGGCGGGGCCTCTGACTCTCTCCTTGTCTGATGGTGGTGAGGAGCAGCAGAGCGGGGGAGGAGTGGGGCAGAGGAGCTGGACCAGCACATATGTCGAGGGAGGAGCTGTGACTTCTCTAGGGGCGGGGCCTCTGACTCTCTCCTTGTCTGATGGTGGTGAGGAGCAGCAGAGCGGGGGAGGAGTGGGGCAGAGGAGCTGGACCAGCACATATGTCGAGGGAGGAGCTGTGACTTCTCTGGGGGCGGGGCCTCTGACTCTCTCCTTTGTCTGATGGAGGTGGTGAGGAATGTGGGAGGAGTGGGGCAGAATTGCTGGGCCAGCACACAATACGTCTATAAGGGAGGAGCTGTGGGTGGGGCCTCTGACTCTCTCCTTTGTCTGATGGAGGTGGGGAGGAGCAGCAGAGCGGGGGAGGAGTGGGGCAGAGGAGCTGGGCCAGCACATATGTCTGAGGGCGGAGCTGTGACTTCTCTGGGGGCGGGGCCTCTGACTCTCTCCTTTGTCTGATGGAGGTGGTGAGGGGGAGGAGTGGGGCAGAATTGCTGGGCCAGCACACGATACGTCTATAAGGGAGGAGCTGTGACTTCTCTGGGGGCGGGGCCTCTGACTCTCTCTCCTTTGTCTGATGGAGGTGGTGAGGAGCAGCAGAGCGGGGAAGGAGTGGGGCGGAGGAGCTGGGCCAGCACATATGTCTGAGGGCGGAGCTGTGACTTCTCTGGGGGCGGGGCCTCTGACTCTCTCTCCTTTGTCTGATGGAGGTGGTGAGGAGCAGCAGAGCGGGGAAGGAGTGGGGCGGAGGAGCTGAGCCAGCACATGATATGTCTGTACGGGAGGAGCTGTGACTTCTCTGGGGGCGGGGCCTCTGACTCTCTCCTTGTCTGATGGAGGTGGTGAGGAATGTGGGAGGAGTGGGGCAGAATTGCTGGGCCAGCACACGATACGTCTATAAGGGAGGAGCTGTGACTTCTCTGGGGGCGGGGCCTCTGACTCTCTCTCCTTTGTCTGATGAAGGTACAAGCAGAAGAAGAGTCTGGAGGGAAAGTTGGCGGTGATGAAGGAGGCGGTGAAGAGCGGCAGAGCGGAGGAGGAGCAGATCCGGGAGTTCTACCTCCTGCACCTCCGGCAGTGGGTGTGCACCGCCCTGGAGGAGGTGGACAGTATAGACCAGGAGATCCCCCTGGTGAAGGCCCGGGAGATGATCAAGAAGGTGAGTGAGACTCCTCCCACCAATAGCAGGGCGCTGCCTATCCCCCGGCCTCCTCTGTGATTGGATGTCAGGTAACCTGGGATGTGATTCAGTATCTGCAGCCAATGGGGAGTTGTTGAACCTGCACAGTGGTGCGTATGTTCAGCCAAAACTCCTCCTCCTGTGTCTGGGAAGGGGCCCCCCCACCCCTCTAGCAAAAAAACAAAAGAACAAAAGCTGGACAGCCGCACTCCAAAATTTTCTTTAAAAGAGATGTCTTTATTTTCAACTGTGCATACAGTCACTGCAAGCCCACAAAAATCAGTATGGCCAACGTTTCGCACTGGCGTCAGTGCTTAGTCATGGCTAGCAAGGTTCACACTACAAATGAAATATATACACAAAACATACAATCATGTGATGAAAAGCCCTGCCTACAGCAGGGAGGAATCAATTAAGTTAATCAAGCAGTAAATCAAACGGCACTTTAAACAGCTGAAATATGGATCAAACCTCCCTCAAGTGTGTCCCTTTGTAAAAAAGGGAGAAAGCGTGAAAAACACACATTGACTTGTGAAAAACCTGTGTATAAATGAAAATCAAAATGAAATGACAATGAAGATAAACCAATATATAAAAATAGAAATACCCATAAAATTACTTATAAAGTTTCTCAAAATCAGACCACAACATATATGTATAGGTATAGTCTCACTTAAAAAATAAGAAATAATTATAATAATAAAAAAATTCTCTATTATGTGTATACATGTACATATATATATATATAGAAGCGCTCTCACCCGTGGTCATTTAGTGACTCAAAAATGCATAAGTTATTGGAATAAATTAATTAGTGAAGCCAAAATAGACCTATTTTAGGGAATAAACTGTGAAATAGCAAAATCAAATAATAAATTGATGGGAGAATCGCTACATGAATGGACATTAAGTTAAAGTTCAATAGTGAGTAAGACCTTATAATGAATGAGTCAGTGAAAACAAAATCATATGGATATGATGTGCGTGAACATCATGCAGGTAATGACAACATCTGTTAAGGTGCCTTACCCAATAAATGTGATCGTGATGAACATGGTAACGGTTATTTTACCATTAGGTAGATGATGATCTAGTGCAAAAGTCTGAGGTCAAGTGTGGTAATGTGCAATCGATCTGTCTAAATATTTATCCATTCAGAGGTCTAATACATGAATGTAAGAGTATACATAATAAAGAAGCTGGTTATGCTCTGAAAGAGCAGACCAGCGACCATATACATATAAGTGTTGGGTTTTTTTTTTTTTTTTTTTTTTTTTTTTTTTTTTATATATATATTTTTTTATTTATTATCCGGTTAAGGAACTGTGTGAGTGACCTCGCACAAGTAAAGAGTGTGAATAGACATCTCTATACGTTAAAAAGACATAATAGTCGCGAGGGCAAATGTAAATAAGAATACAAGCAAGTATGGATATGATCCTGCATGAAAGTCCGGTGTCAATCATCGATATTAAAAATAAAAAGATTATTATACCGAACCGGACAATCAATTGGATCTTATAAGGAACGGGGCTAGCACATGAATAGAAAAGAAATTCAAACAGATAAATAAACAAGTGCGCAAAAAGCCCGAGAACCTGTGCAATGGTGTGGCACCTGGTTATATATGACAAGGGACAAGGGTCGACATAAGTCAAACTGTCTATAATGGTACCTCATCAGCCATACAATGAAACCAGTATAGCGTACTGCTCCTAAAACCCAGGGGAAAAATAAAGAAAAAGGAAACAAAGATTAAAGAGGTATAAAAACGCAAAATTGCGAATAGGTATATCTAAAATAGGTTTTTATATAGTATATGTATAATGAGGGACGAATACAATACCCATATGAATATGGGATGTGTAACATAGATTGTATAGAAATGTGTATGCTTCATAATGAAGCGCTAATTGAACCTAGGGGTGGGGGGGGGATATATTATGAGAGGTAGATGAAAAATGATGCAGGATGCACTAATAATATTGGTGAAGGTGAAGCTGTGTAATGTGTCTCCAATTACAGTAGAAGAAGACTTGTATATGTTATCACCTCCAGATATGGCATCAATCCAACCGCTAATGCCTGATTAAAAATAATGTTTAATGCATAACCTGCATGTTCACCCGACAAAAAACCCCCCCCTCCCAAAACCCCCGTAGAGCCCTCGTACCCTGTATATTAACAGGCCACACGAGAACCCATATATTAATTTATGGTGTCTTGATAAAAATTATTACCAAGAGCCATATGGTGACCCGCCTGTTCGTGAATGAGATATGCAAAGTATGGACAGTGCAAAGGTGAGCAAAATTGCATAATTATGTAAATATGAATGTAGTCTCAAACTTAAATTGGGGAAGTTACACTGAAACCCGTATGGTAGCCCACCTGCCGAAATAAACAGCAGGTGAGCAGCAAGTGGGTAATGTAAATGAGTTTACCATTAACAACTTGGGTGTAAACCATAGGAACAAGTAATAGAGCCTCAACAAATCAAAAAAGACACTTTGTGTTCCCACAAGATGACAAGTATAATATTGGGTGTGGGAACATGGTTATGTACGTGTGATGATAAATACATTAGAAAAAGAGGACAAAAACAGTGAGTATGCCAAGCAGAGGGGAGGGGGGGGGGGAGAGAGATGTTACTCTCAATCATGGAAATGGGAAACATCCCAATCAAAGTTGAGGCCCCAAGGCTGTCTAGAATTGAGGTGAAATATCCAATATACCTCCCGTTTACAAAGAAGTTTGAATCTGTCCCCCCCTCTAACCGGACACACAATCCTCTCAATACCCTGTATGGACAGGCTGGAAATGTTTTTGTCATGTACGTTGTTCCAGTGCCTGGCTACATTGGTATTGTGATTTTTGTCAATGTCGTACAGATGGTCACTGAGTCTGTCACGTAGTCTTCTAATGGTCCTACCAACATATTGGACATTGCAGATGTTGCAAGTAATTACATAAACCACAAACTTAGTGTTGCAGTTTATGTATTGCTTAATGTAAAAATTTCTGCCACTGGAGCATGACCGTATAACTTTACCAGCTCCCATTAGGGGGCAGTATCTGCACCCATTGGTGCCGCACTTGAAGGTGCCCACAAAGTCCAACCAAGTTGAAGAAGTGGGTTTGGACTCAAAGAGACTAGGTGAGAGAACCCCCCCCAATGTGGGGGCTCGACGACTGACCGTCTTAATACCCTTCGACAGAATGGATGTGTAAGACGCATCACTATACAGTACAGGCAAATATTTGATAATGATCTGCTTAATTTTGTAAAATTCCATACTGTAAGAGGTAGAAAAGATCGGAGCTGGCTCATTGTTCATGGAGTTGGGAGATCTAGATCTAGATCTCCTGTTGTCCAAAAGTGAGTCTCTTGGAATGGCATTAACCCTACGAAGGGCATTGTTGACCACAGTGGCAGAGTATCCCCTGTCTTTAAACCTATGAGCCATTTCAAGAGCTTCACTCGTAAAATCCACAGGTGAGGTGCAAAGTCTTTTCAGGCGAAGGAACTGCCCATAGGGGATACTATTAATAGTATGCGGAGGGTGAGATGAGTCAGCTCGTAGCAGAGCATTACCTGCAGTACTCTTTCTGAATAAACTTGTGGAAATAATACCATCAGCCCCAGTGAGTTTTAGATCTAAGAATTCAATGGTAGTAGGTTGTAGGTTACCTGTAAACCGAAGATTGAGCTCATTGTCATTGAGATAAACTAGCCACTCATCTAGATCTGCAGACTCGTCGGAAATGACGAGGAGCAGATCGTCGATGTAGCGACAGTAGATGACTGTATCTGAACGACGGGGGCTGGTACCCCCAAAGATGCGGGACTTTTCCCACCATCCCATGTACAAATTGGCCAGGGAAGGTGAGAACTTAGCCCCCATGGAAGCCCCGCACCTCTGGAGGTAGAAGACCCCGTCGAACATAAAGAAATTGTGCGTTAACAAATATTTAAGAGCCAAAACAATGAACTCCTGTAAGACTAATGAATAGTGACCCGACTCTTTCAAAAAGTGAGATACTGCCTGTAAACCTAGATCATGCGGGATGCTAGAGTAGAGACTGCATACATCGTAACTCATCCATCTGTAACCATGTTGCCATGGAACCCCCGACAATTTGCACAAAAGATGTTTGGTGTCTCTTAGGTAACCAGGAAGAACAGACACAAGTGGCTGCAGCCGGCCATCCACCCACTCACCGAGGCGCTCGTTGAGCGACCCGATGCCTGCCACAATCGGTCTACCAGTTAAGGGAACTAGTCCCTTGTGGATTTTTGGCAGATGGTGGAAGACCGGCATTATGGGATATGCTGGGATAAACATTTTACTATCAGCTTCAGAAAAAATGCCTGCGGCTACCCCCCTGTCTAGAAGAGAAACCAAGTCTTTTGTAAACTCCATAGTGGGATTACTTTTGAGACATGTGTAAGTGGATGTGTCAGATAATTGTCGGATGGCTTCTGATCTATAAAGGCAAGAGTCCATGACAACCACCGCCCCCCCCTTATCCGCATTTCGGATCACTACATCCTTATCAGAGCTCAAGGACATCAAAGCCTTTTTCTCGAGCTGTGTTAAGTTGGAGGAGTGTGGGACATTAAGGCAGCTGTGAGCCAGATGAGTCAGGTCTCTCTCCACTAACTTCTGATATAGATCGAGTTCACTGCCCCTGGACCCTAGTGGATAGAATCGAGATTGTAATTTGAAAGGTATAGAAATCAAATCATCCACAGGATCCACGGGGCAGGGGTCCGATTCAATGAGTAAATCAGTTAGGTCTTGAAGACCACAAACATCCTTAAACAGAATAGGAGAAGAGACCAACTCACCCAGCTCCAAGCTGCTTCCTGATGAACTGACTTCGTCTATAGGTGGCTTGAAAAAATGTTTCTTAAGGGTTAATTTTCTTGCAAATCTATTAACGTCCAATATGGTACCAAACAAGTTAAAATGGTTGGACGGACAAAAGTTCAAGCCTTTCGATAGTAGATGGAGTTCATCTGGGTTTAAGTCTCTTTTAGAGATGTTGATAACGTTGTTGGTTATTTCCTTCTGTTTCCCCGTAAAGCGTATGGGGTGCGTGTAGCCTTTGGATCTCTTGCCTCCCCTTCTTGTCTTTTTATGATGGGTTTTCGCTTCTTTGTGTCCTTGGTTCCGTGAGGGTGTCCATTGGGTTGTATATCATCGTCCGACAACGGACTTGGTGTTAGTGCGGGACGGTCCGGAGATGATTCGGATCCGGATGTAACCAAAGTGTCATATGCGACATCGTGCTCGATGTCGGAAAAGCTCACCTTCTTTGCTCTATTCTTGCGAGGGCGTCTGGACTGAAAAGGAACATGCGTGCGTATATAAACTTTATTGCTCTCGTAGTCGGCACGGTCTCTCAGTTGCTTGCCCCTTTTTGTGTCGATGACGAATTTCTCAAGTTTATCCAATCTTTTATTTAATTTGCTGTCCAAATCGGCAAAATCTGGATGTGTTTGCAGCATGGTAAGATCTTTTTGAACCGCTGACATTTCGGTTTGCAATGAGCTAACTTGCTCAAGATTGGATTTGATGAGAATGCTCATTAAGGCAAAAGAGCAGGTGTTAAGGGTATCCGTCCACTCTTGTTGTAATGTCTCATTGGATAATATGGTGGTGGGGAATTTTTTAATTCGTAGTCCCCGGGGGATTTGCTGCATCGTGATGTAGTTGGAAAGGAAGTGAGTGTCCCAATACAGCTTAATTTCTTTTGCCATAGATTGTTCCAATAGTCGGAACATGGCCAAAAGTGAAGCCCCATTATCCTGGCTGGGTGCCGAGGCAGTGTAGGTTCCCAATCGGAACCTACACTGGAATGTATTAGACCTCTGAATGGATAAATATTTAGACAGATCGATTGCACATTACCACACTTGACCTCAGACTTTTGCACTAGATCATCATCTACCTAATGGTAAAATAACCGTTACCATGTTCATCACGATCACATTTATTGGGTAAGGCACCTTAACAGATGTTGTCATTACCTGCATGATGTTCACGCACATCATATCCATATGATTTTGTTTTCACTGACTCATTCATTATAAGGTCTTACTCACTATTGAACTTTAACTTAATGTCCATTCATGTAGCGATTCTCCCATCAATTTATTATTTGATTTTGCTATTTCACAGTTTATTCCCTAAAATAGGTCTATTTTCCCTATTCAATATATATAAATGAGGTCTATTTTGCTTCACACTAATTATTT